>NC_085027.1:7009591-7143767 GCF_963692335.1 Osmerus eperlanus
TCTCCATCTTTAAAGTTCCCTTATCTGCCTCGTAAGATGTTCTACAAAGATGGCATGTTTGACCTTTTTTATTATGTGTTTGTGTGTTCATATGTAATTTTTATAAGTGAGAGGGAGAGAGAGACACACAAACAGTGTGTGTGTGTATGTGTGTGTGATTTCTCCTTTCCACTCGTTCCTATTGCCTTCTAATGGAGGTCAGCCCACCTATACATAGCAGGGATCCATTTACTGTGTTTTATTATGCATTGGGATTCTGACATAGAGGAACACCGTTCTATAAATACAGATTGAGAAGGGAAGAGAGATTGAGAGAGAGATAGAGAGAGGGAGAGAATGAAGAAGTACTGCTGAACCAACACTGCAAAGGCACCAAATCCCTCTCTCTCTTTCTCTCTATTTCGGTCTCACTCTTTTGTCCACCTATCTTCATTTGTCTGTTTCTCTCTCTCTCTCCTCTCTCTCTCTCTCTCTCTCTCTCTCTCTCTCTCTCTCTCTCTCTCTCTCTCTCTCTCTCTCTCTCTCTCTCTCTCTCTCTCTCTCCGTCTGTCTCTAACCCGCTGACTTATGGATTGATGGATAGAGAAGGAGGAGAGAGAGACAGAGAGAAAGAAAGAAAGACAGGACAGAGAGAAACGGAGAGACATAAAGAGTGGGAAGCGGAGAGAGAAACAGAGACGGAGAAAGAGAGATAGAGAGAGGAACAGAAAGAGAGAGGTGACCTTAGAAGCGCCGCCTCACACCTGAGTGACTCCAAAGCTGAGGACATCTCACTGTCATGACTGGAGTCCTGACATTTCCCTGCCTGTTTGTCTGGAGAGAGACAGAGACAGAGAGAGACAGAGAGACAGAGAGAGAGACAGAGAGAGAGAGAGAGAGAGAAAGCCATGGAGACAGAGCCAGGGAGAGCCAGGAAGAGCCAGAGAGACAGCCAGCCATTGGAGCACAGCCTCCCAGAGGGCTGACCAGGGACACCAGCTACATGTTTTCACCCTCAGAGTGCCTCTGGCTACAAGATAAGCCTCTCTCACACTCCCCCACCCCCCGTCTGTGGCCACCTGAGGGCTCCCCCCCCCTCCCTTGGTCACTCGCACAGCCTCAGACTCCATTACCACACAAGTTCAGAGGTGGACAAACACACACTTGTGTGCACTGCGCAAAGACAAACACATCAACACAGACATACCGTACACAA
Organism: Osmerus eperlanus; assembly: GCF_963692335.1. Taxonomy (NCBI): domain Eukaryota; kingdom Metazoa; phylum Chordata; class Actinopteri; order Osmeriformes; family Osmeridae; genus Osmerus; species Osmerus eperlanus. Next base: position 7,010,787 of record NC_085027.1, read on the forward strand.
ATACGTCATGTTAATAAGGTGTACAGGAAGTCACTAGAGCAATGCATGTGTTTGTGTGTGTCTGTTCAACGAAGTGTAGGGGTTTGTGTGCGTGTGTATTTAAGAGTGCGTGTATGTGTGTGTGTGTGTCAGTTAGGGTACATGGATTCATGTATCTTTGTAGAAGCACTGTCCGCGGGGTGCCGTCTCTACCTGTTGGCGTGCACGCCAGGAGAGTGATGGCATGGCAACCCGGTAGGTCGTCTGTCATGTCATGTGCTGGCAGACAGGGCGGATGGCTTCCCCTTCCGTCTGCATACCACTGACTGAATGAGGACAGAACAACACTGTGTGTTCCCTCTCCTCCCCGAGACCCACGGTTGATCCAGCTACAACACTGGAAGCACACTGTAAATGTGATTCTGGCTGATTGAATGATTGAAGTTGATCTATTTTTATCTATGAAAAGCAGTTCCCCTTGTGAATTATTCATTTCCTTGTTAAGTGTGTGGTTTTTCTCTCTCTCTCTCTCGTTAGTTTATTTCACTCTCTCTGCGACTCCCCTCCCTACCTCTCTCTGTCCCTAAGTGTCTCTTTCTCATCTCTCTCTCCACCCTTTCCTTCACCTCCACTCCTCCTCCTCTCCCAGACTCCCTCTCTCCTCCGTCGGCAGGGTTGTTTTGGGATGTGTGAGGAAGGCTCTTCCCTCTGAAGTGCTGATAGACCATCTGTCCCAAGGTACTGTCTCATGTCCTATTAGACCCAAAGACAACAAGCTGTCTGCTTCCATTTGACCGCTGAAACATCTATCTGTCTCTGCCTACCTCAGGGGTGCCACCTCTGTACTGGAAGGGACACTTTACAGTACGCATTTGTGAGTTTGTGTGTCTGTATGTGTCTGTTGTGTACTGTGTGTGTGTGTGTGTATCTGTAAGAACATGTGTGTTGGTGAATCAAGCGTACTGCACAGTTTGAAGATGGTGTGTGGTGTGGGATGACACAGGATGGCATGTTTGCATGTAAATGTGTGTTTATGTACTCTAAGACAGGGAGTCAGGTGGCTGAGCGGTGAGGGAATCGGGCTAGTAATCCGAAGGTTGCCAGTTCGATTCCCGGTCATGCCAACTGACGTTGTGTCCTTGGGCAAGGCACTTCACCCTGCTTGCCTCGGGGGAATGTCCCTGTATTTACTGTAAGTCGCTCTGGATAAGAGCGTCTGCTAAATGACTAAATGTAAATGTACTCTTGTGTTTGCAGCTGGTGGAAGCCATTAGCCCAGGGGCCATGCTTGACAGTTGTTGGGGGCTGTAAGTAAGAGAGGAACATGTAAGTCTCCTACATCCAAGACACAGACATTAATTTTCTCCACACCAAACCTGCCTTGAGGAGAAACACTATCGAGATGAACATTGGACTGAACACAACGAGCGTGTTGTCCTGCGTAGTGTACAAACACACACAGAAGCGCACACACAAATGTGCACACACATGTAAATGCATATACACACGCACGCATAAACATATGCCCACACAAACATGCACAAATGCATACAGACACACACACACACACACATTCCATCTGTCTCCTTTGAGTGGGGGAGGCAGGTTTGCTGACTGGTTAGAGACTACCCTGGGGAGAATGAAAGTGTCCAGGAAGAGGAAATCAGGTTAAAAAGGGTTAATCCTATTTTTGTTGACACCTGCTCAGATGAACTACCATGGCGACGGTGACTTTGCTAAGCTCGACCGGCAGGTGCGCCGCAAGCACATCACACACCAAAGGCTACTCAGGTGGCTATACTTAGGTGGAGGCACAATGTTTTATCAGGCTCCAGCACCAGTGCTATCATAAGAAGATTTCATCAGAGAGAAACGGAGAGAGAGACAGAGAGAAAGAGGGAGTGAAAGGAGTAAAAAAAAAAAGCAAATCTCTTCAACCTTTGGATGAGAAAAAAACGGAGGGATTGACTAAATACCGACATGGGAAGCTCGTCGAAAGAGAAAATCTCTTGAAAAGAATAGCCCTTTACCTAACACTGCACACAGAAATGGCCCTATTAGTAAGATTACAAGACGCAGGCAGCTGGGGTGGGAGAAGATAGAACCCAGGCATGCTGCCAGGGAGTGAGGAAAGGAGGGCCCAGCACTACCAATTCTAAATGGTATGTCATTTTTTGTAGTCAAGTTCAGCGTCTACAATATTAACGCACATTTCTTACCAGAATTTTATTGTGTCAAACTAATAATGCGGTGGTTTGCATCCGACCTTCTACAAAAATGAACACTAACCCAAACTGTAACCCTTTTTGGAAAAAGCTTTTTCATTTTTAACACCCGTATTAATAGCCGTTCCATAAACAGATACATGTATAATACATATGGACTATGTGTAGGTGGGGACTGAGGTTGTGATTTCCATTTAGATGAACCAGCCCAGAATAAGGTTGTGTTATTCAACACAGGAGAGCTAAAAAGAGCTGGACCCACATCTGTTCAGAGCTGTACTACTGTCGCAAATTTAGAGTTAGGGTTAGCTAAGGCTACCGTCTGGAGGGTATCTTAGGTAACTGTCGGTAAAGGCTACCAGACAGATGTTTGACCCCAGACTGTGACTCTCTCTGTGTGTTGTCTAATGCAGTCGCATATCACAGGTCACATTCTGTAGACTAGGTGACCTGAAACCTAGTGATCAAACCTAAAAGGGCATTAGATGCTGGAAGATGCCTTCTAAAAGACACATTAGAAAGTCACTTTAGATCTGTGTCACTGTTCAGTCTCTATTGCTAGGAGATCACAGAAGGACCAAGTACATTTGCATGTGTAAACTGGGAAAGTTACAGTGACATAACATACAGTATGTAAACTATAAAAGTAAAATGTGAGCTTGACATGATAGCTCCGTTATAGAAGTTCCACTATCTTGCAGTCCCAGATGAATCCAGACCTGCTTAATACAAATTATTCTCCACTCATGAATTTTGACTTTTCACTGTTGCATCAATCCAATTAATAGTGAAATATAACAATCGCTGCCAAGACTATATAAACTTTTTTTAAACCCTAACCCTATCCTCTCAAATCTCTGCTTATCTTAAAAATCTCCACTTGAGTATTGCTTTAAACATAACTTATCAGACAGCAGATTTACAGAATCAACAGTGCAAGTAAGGAGAGCTCTTGGGAATTAAGAGAGATGGAGGAGATGGTGTAGGACAAGGAGAGGAAGAAAGACAGAGGGAGAGAGAAGTGGAAAACCGAAGAGGGACAGAAGTGAGAAGAGGAAGAAAAGAGGCAGAAGTACAGAAGACAAGAGGGGCAGGGGTAAAAGTAAAGAAAGAAACAATTATAGAGAGAGACAAGAAAAGTGGTACAGAAGCAGAGACAGAGAGAAAACGGCGAGGAGGGCAACATCGGGAGAGTGAATCTTCTCCCCGTCAGAAGGCTTCCTGGCACGTTTCTTTTTGTCTCCTGTGGAGGTGCTGCTGGCGCCACCAGTGGGGAGGCACTCTGTCCTTGTCCCCCTGGCCCCGCTGAGTCCTTCACAGCTCCACAGAGCACAGCCCGTTAGCTCCGTGCTCAGGGGGAATTAAAGACTCTGCAAGGATACTCCACAGTCAGCAACTAAGTCTGCCCTCCATACCAGTTGGGGTGGGGGGGGGAGGGAGGTAATCGAAAATTAGAAGACTGGTATGTGCCACACAAACACACACACACACACAGTCAGAAACGTAAACAGATCAAATACATACATGCATTCACTTACACACAATCAAAACATACACACAATCAGAAACATTCAGATACAAAGACAAACACGCGCACACATCTACTCTAGAGGAAAGCACAGGGGACAGGAAGCTCTCCAGTCAGCGTGGCTCCATCAGCACCACCACGTGCACCAGTATCTTCCTGCCATTTCAACCCTAATTGCATCCATGTTTTATCATGATGCCTTGTTATCTGCCAGGAGGCCCTTGGTGTCATTTCTAGGGTCTCATATCAGGCAGCCGATGAGTGTGTGAGAGAGAACACAGCCCAGTGACCCCCTTATACACATGAGGCACACACATGCAAGCACACATTGCACACATGCAATCATGGACACACTCACACACACAACTATACACGTACAGTTAGAGAGGAATGAGAGAGTGAGAGAGCCGCTGTCTCTTACCAGACGCAGAGAGCTAACCTAATGTAATGCCTATATTAGCCGGTCCCAGTCACAGTGTACTACCTAACCCACCCGCCCCCCTCTCCTCACCAGCCCTGGACCTGCCATTATCTGTTCCAACCAGGTGATGTCATCAGCAAATGGAGCAGAGAGAATGAAAAGCTTTCTATCCATCCTCGAAATGTTGATCCAGGGTCAGTGAGAGAGAGAGAGAATATGTGACAGGTAGAGATACAGGAGAGGATGGAGAGGGAAGGGGGGGGTAAAGAGAGAGACAGCGAGGGTGTGAAAAGAAAAGAGGGGAAACAGTGAAAGAAAAGGAGAGGGTGTGAAACAAATGATTGTGAGAGAGAAAGGTTGAGGGGAGAATGAGAAAAGGAGAAGGACGGAGAAAAGAGTGAGAGGAAGAATCTATCTCCTTGTATTCTGCCCAGAGGATAAAGGAACACTTAATCTCCCGTCTCCTCTCACACACTGAGCCCCCGATGCTCACAGACCGGCAAAAAATGTTAGCACATTTCAGCGACCCCAACATCCCTCCAAAAAAAGACATGGTGGAAGGGAGGGCACAAAGCGCAACCAAAATTAATGCCTCTTAAAAGCAGTTTATGGAAAACATAAAAAACGGACATAAAAAACATAAAATGAAGAAAAAAAATTAAGTAGGACGGGATGCAGAGCTGATCTGGTTTTTGCTCTGGCACGAGAGAATGCAAAACCAGAGGCTTATATGTCAGTTAAACCAAACAGGAATTGATTTATCTTTCTTTAGTGTAGGTGCTAAATAAGGACAGCAATTGACTTAAACTCATTCAAACACTGTATTGTATGGTATGTGTACAATATCTTGTGGAAAGACAAAAGTAAAGTTTTCCGGGGTCATCTGCAAGACCTGACCTATGTCCTGGGATAAAGGTTAAGTAAATGTGCAGCAAAATTGATCTGAATGACAAAAACTGAGCGAAAGGGGGAGAAAGGACAACCAGTCTTCAGAGATGGATTCTGAGTAGAAATGGGGAGTCTCCTGATTGGAGAGGAGGAAACATTTTCTTTAAAAAAAAAAGATCCCTCTCCCAACCACTTTCCCTTATTCCAGCCATTTGTCTGCGTCGTCAAGATGCCCAGTGTTGAGAAAGAAAGCCAAACACATTGATTCGGGGGAAGCACTTGCCGTGAATCATGGCAGCCACACAGACAGGGCTCTTTATTGTGCAAGCAGCTGGACCTCCTCTGGGACTGAAGAGGGGGCTGCGGGGGAGCCCCACTGTGTGCAGCGACGTCTCCCTACTCCTGATGCAGACCATGGGGAGGAAGGAGGGGGGGGGCTGTTTCCTGGCCAAGCCTGGCATCCAAAGGGCACCGGTTTAGAATGTTCCAAGCATTCTCTGTGGCTGGATATTTACAACAGTAATGTAAATTATGTGTTTCTTGAGAAAAGACGATGGGAGTCATAATTTCACTGTACCTCAAGGAGACCCACCGGGAACTAAACTACCTACCGAGAGGGTGTATGTGGCTTGTGACTCTGCAGGCTAATTTCCCACCAGACACTCAAAGGAATCTAACCTTTTATATATAGGCTATCCCACTGAGATAACAAATAAGTAAATAAATCAATTTCACAACAGAGACTATTTTCCACCATGACTACAATTAGCTTTTCAACGGACTCTGAGCACCTGTCAAGCTCCAGATAAAAAATATAGCGCTGAGGTGAAACTCAAGATTAAGAATCAGTTGAGTTTAATCCCTGTTCTGAAAGGTCTTTCTTTCACAAGGCAGCCACCATATCCCCAGATTAACAGCATCACAAAGGCAGCTATAATTCCAATGCTACTAATAATTCCTTTTGGAAAAACAAAAAAAGAAATAGTCAGCAACACTTTACATTAGGGTTTAATCATCTACTATGTATCCACATAGCAATACCTGTAACAACACATGGTAGTTAATGTGCCTTTAATGTGATTTGTTGCCACATGTTCTGCTTAACATGTATTCTGAGCAGTAAATCCGATCGGAAGGTCAGTTGCCCATGGTTTATTTATCGTTTCATCTTATTATTCACTGTTTCACTGTTTCCCTGGGTCTGTGTCAGAGACCAGGCGAGGGTATGGGCATCAGTCTGCAGAAGGCCCATAGAGCTCTAGGTCACCAAATCGCACAGCAGAGGCTGGGGCCTAGACCCCAGGCTGCACTGAGGGTTGATGAATTTGGGTGGAGGAAGGACCTTTTTTTCTTCACACCCTCCTGTGATAACTGAAACGGACATATTTACCGCTGACCCGACTCACAATTATCCTAGTTGTCTATTGGTAAAAAAAACTAACACATTTGATACAGAAGAAGGTAGTAAAAATGGTGAGAAAAAAACGTGAGAATGGATGTGTATTGTGACCGGGGTTGTGTTTCCACCTGGAGAGATTATAAATTGATGTTTTGGAGGACGTTCGGGAAGGGCATACAAGGTTTGCGTTCTCAGGTGACAAAAAATAATGGAAAGATACTCCCATAATGTCGTACAGTACATCAGCCGACAGTCGTATCGGGGAGCTGCCCGAAGCCGACTCTTTCCCATTAAGTAAATGTGTATTTCCTATCACTCAGTTTAATCTCAACTCCTCACAGATTACCATCCCTGTGCCAAGGTGAAAATTTTGTTCTCTAAAATAGTCAGAAGCTAAATTGCATTACCAGGACAAAAAAACACTGACACATAAGACATCCATTCACTAGCTGCCGTACGTTTCTGCATGCCGGGGTTTAAAGCTGCCCCACGAAAGTGTGCGGAGGTTACATGGCACATTTCAATCACTCTACATCCCCGCCAACACCCATACCCCAGCCCCACCCACCTTACCCCAGCCCCGCCTCCACACTTTACAAACCACCCTCGGCCATCCCTAGCCTCCCTCCATTAAATAAATTGTACTGTAATAATCTCTTATGCTGTGAGGCTGTAATGCTGGTGGATATGCACGACAGCCCCACTTCTGATTACCCCACTACCAGGGCCTCGGCCAGAGCACCTGGTAATCCTCTGCTTTACCTCCACTAATTTAAAAGCTGATTCATTTAACAGAGAGCAACAACCTAAGAGCAGCATGATTCTAGCGAGTGGCGGCCGTGGAGGCGGGGTGCTTCTGAGATTGGAAGAGTATAGTAGAGTAAGAGACAGGACCAGGGACAGAGACAGGGGTAGGAGGTAGGGTTAGACAACCCAACCCAACCCCCCCCCTCCCCCCCGCATCACATCTATAGGCCTGCTCCATCACCGCCGGCTCGTTTTCAAATCAACCAATGTCAAGCTACAGGTCCCGTGAGACCCAAACAAATCAATACGAAAACGCACCCTCGAATCAACTGTAATAAACCTGAAGAGAGTGAACACTGTCATCGAATCTGCTACTCCTCCCACCATACCTGAGATGTGAACAGCTAGTCCAGTCGGCAGTGTGTGCTTGGCCTAGATGAGGGACAGTTCTACAGTGCGCAGTAGGGTCCTGGGAGGTTTGTCATCCAATGGCAGTTTTCTGACAGGAAAATTCTAGCCTGTCACAACCGTTCACGGACTAAAATCAACTGTGCATTGTCACTGTACATTAAATAACTCAACCAATAGTCATCTACTTTGTAGTCAACAACTGTTTTCTACATTGCATTTGGCAAATGCAGCAAACTCTGGAACATAAAGAAAGAGCCAGGTAGCTAATGCCTTCTTTATTTCATCAGTGGCCTGTAACCTGTAAATGCTGCATTTTCTGACTTAAGACATTGTCACTACCACACATACTGTATACAGTATAGGTTTAAGAAATAATATATCATGTCATCCGTATCATATATAGGGAATCCATAGGTTGAATACGCTAGGCCTCTTATCAGTGGGGCCTGAAGCAAGCTTAACTAGCAGGAACTGTGCTATGCACCAAGTGCCAAGTCCATTAGAATTCCGAATAAAAGTCCTATTTTGTCCATTGAATTAGATAAAAGCTCAATGTGCTTTTTGTCTCCTGAACTGCTCTACTTCGGTTTAATGTATTCCACTGGAAAGGTATAGGGGGAGAGGGGGGGACTCAAAATATGTCTTTTTAGAAAGGCCTTTTTTATACTGCTGAGGTGAGTGGAGTGTCTTTTGGGAGACTACGCTGGTTATGCAGCAGGAATCAAAGGTTGGATAGTTTGACGGGTTTTGAAGGAAGAGGGATTCTCCTGTTTGAGAGATCGAAGCTGATTGACAGACTCAGGCAGGGCAGCCTAACCTCTCTTTCTGATTGTGTTGGCAGCAAAATTTCCTGAAGAACAACGGCGTTTAATATAACTTTTTTTTATACAAAGACAAGTTGAAATGTTAAATGTATTTTCAATTCTCACTCCACCTTGGGGATGAGGTGGAATAAAGAACAACCTCAGATGTGTCCTTCAAGCGCCGAATCACTAGATAATTAAAAGGTACTTGAAGATTTGTGAACATCTTTTGCTGCCCATGCTGCATCACCTGTCATTAACCTTGTCCAATCTCTCACTGTTCCAGCCCATACAGATCACACATCAATTACCTCTGGCCTTGTCTACTTGGTGGAGTGACTAAAAACTGTCTGGCTGGCTGACTGGTTGGTAGACCTACTTACTAAAATACTGGCTAACCAGTTGACTGTCTAGCTGAAGGGTTGTCTTGATGATAAGCTAACTGGTGGCCTGGCTAGCTGTCTGATTGACTGGATTCACTAGCTAACCTGCTGACTTGCTGAGTGAAAGGCTGAATGACTTGCTGGCTGGCTGGCTGGCTGACTGACTGACATGCCTGCAAACAGGCTAAGCACACTTTTTTTCCCACAGGAAGATCCATGCTCAGAAGTGAACAAGGCTGTACGGCTTTGGATCTGGAAATGAGCCTAGAGATTGGATTATGATGCCATTTTTAATCCCTCTTTTCCCCTCCGAAGAAGTGCTCCTCCTCTCCCGTCTCAACGTTATACAATTCTTGACAAGAGGAAATATCACTGAATTACACTAGTCATGACTGTGTGACTCCTAGTGACACTTTAATTTGTACTCGCAATGTCAATATTAAACACCACAGCTTTTGATGCAGAGGAAAGGAAATAAAACGTTTAATCACAGAGGCTCTCTCCGGCCATGCCCATTTAAAGGTCCTCCTTCATCTTCTTACATACTTTCACTTCAGACATCTTTTCACTTATTGCCTTCGATTTTAATCACACGCCTCTAAGTGGCTTCGTTTAATTTACCCCAACAACAACAAAACACTCACTTTCTACGCAAACTAATACGAGTCCATTGCAATAGTTATACAATACTTTGTCATTATTGCACAGCTCCTGCTGGGATCTAATATCAAACTAACGTATAACATTATGTCAAATTATTTTTAAGTATTGAAATGGACATGGATATTCAGTGTGTATCCATGAGTTAAATATAATAACTCGATTTATCATACAAAATGGATTTTCAGAAAATGTATCTTTATTAAGTATTGGGACATTGGGTTAAAATAGAGTCGTGGATATAATTAAGATAACTAGGCCAAAATGTGAAATATGCATACATAATTTTCATATATCTAGAACAAAGTTTCAGGTGCTTTGAAGAATTCCACTTTTAAGTTTGTTGATATAAAGTGTTTTTAGACTGCTTCCTTCTTCAACTGATTGTTGTCCTTCAATTGGACTAGGCCTATTTGATGCCAAACACTGGTTCAATACTAAGAGCTAGTTTGAAAGTCAAGGTGACATGAAGATTAGACAATACTACCTGACTAACTAACCTGCCAGAAGTCAGGGTGGTTTTACTTCTTCTCAAGTGATAAAAGTGTCCTACGTTAACACTGAGAGCCATTTGCTTTTTGCACCAAAACTTTTTGTTTTGCTAAGATAATTACAGAGTGTTACATAGTAATACCCTCCCACACACCCAGAGCATGTACGCGCTTGACCTGAATCTCATGCCACTTGGCAAGACAACCGGACCAGAGGACATGTTCAGCAAGGCCCGAGGGAGGGAAGTCCTAGCGGAGATTGGTAGCAGGGGAGAAACATGATGGAAGTGTCCAGCATGACGACCCCATGTAACGGGCTTGCTTCCACATGGGGAAGAGTGGAGATGCTACGTGAGAGGTGGGAGGCTAAGAGAGGCTTCAACGGGTGAAATAGACCGAAAAGTGACTTAGGTGTTAGAGGAGGAAAAGATGGAAGGAAAAAAGGGGCCAATTGTGGTTTAAGCAGTATGGGTTGACATTGGGAAAAGGAGCTGATGGTCATTGTGGTAGGAGAGGGGTAACATATAATTGGTTGCAGCATCTGTTATCTAGCACTAGCTGAATACCAATAATCCTCATCATCACTGTTCCTGTTATCAAACATCTTGGTGCAATGAGAAAACAGAGAGGGAGAAGGATGCAGTGTCTCTTTGACATGCGTTGAAATTAAAGAAAGTAATAGGCCTGTTTCTAGACAATGGAAATTGTTAACTCATAAAAAACACATATGCAAAGATGCAGGCAAGCGATTATAGACACACACACGCACACACGTGTACAGACTAACCCATGGTGCCACACACAAGTAGTGTTGTCTCACTGGTTTTCCGGGCAACAGCAACCTAGCTACCGTGGACAACGAAGACATGCACACCATCGTATGATGCAAAGGAGCCTTGTCTGTGTGTGTGTGTGTAAGAGGATGTGCATAAGTGTGAGTCCTAAAAAGAACAACAGCTAAATTAGGAAAGAAATCAGTGTGTTTTTGAGTATTTTGCCTTTTTACTGAGCCCATCTCGATGTATCCACACAGTCCTAGGCCTCAAGGCAGCCTCACTCTCTCTTTTTATCTCCCTCCCTCTGTCTGCCCAAGCCTAGCCAGCACAAAGTGGACAGACTTGTCCTTCTAAGCCTGACACACCTGCTTCTGTTTCTTGAGCATCACTATGACATGAGCCCTGCTTATATGACGGGTGACGACTGAGGTATGATTTAATTCTACCAATGTAGGAAATCCAAAGAAAAATATTAGATTATATTCAATGTGAAGGCCAGGGGAAATATCTGTTGAGCAATTAGATTTCCGCTATTGTGTGTCAAAACACAACTATGCGGTTATGTTTTCGTAAAATAATGTAATAAAAAAATAATATTATAGATTCTTCAATTTGCGTATTTTGTGTGCTGAACATTCAAAATAATGGTGTAAAGCTGCCTACTTTCCTGAATCCAAGTAGACATCATATGGCAATTCAGTACACAACAAAAGACAGTTATTTAATAATCTTAATATGAATAGTCAGTTAAACATCAAAAGAAAGTTATATGAATTCCTTTAAAATTATAAAATCAATGTAGACTATTTGTCTTTGAGGTAGTCAATTGCACTGCACTTGGACAATGTTTAGCTTATGGAGATGGGAATATTTGGGAGAAGAGTGGTAAAAATGTGAATGTGTGGTATGTGTATGGGGGGAAGGGGCAAGGGGCTCCGGGAGACATATGGCCTGTAACCACTCATGGGAGCATCCATAATGGACAATATCCATACTGCTGAGCAATCCCATAGATGCATCAGATGGGCATGGCCAATGACACATTCAAGGGCAATGCCTAATTAATAACAAGCGCAAGGAGGCGGCATGCAGGGAAAAAGACAGAGAGATAGAGAAAGAGAGACTGTGAGAGATACTGAGAGAGACAGAGAGAAAGAGAGTGAGTGTGTACTAATGGACTGCCACGGTTAGCTTCTACAGATTCAGTTCATAGGTAAAAACGGATGACAAGAAGTCAAAAGAAAGGAGATTTCTTGGACAAAGTGGAAGAGTAGCTATGGCATTAAGGTTCCTAAATAGTCCTTCCTGTCATAATTCATTGAGAGTGTTTTCAAGACGACATAGGGAAGGATTTTTATCAGACACCACATGGTTTTGCTGTCAAAACTGAAACAATGACACCCTGGCAGAAAGAAATATTGAATATTGAAGTCTCATAACATCAAGTCTTCTTAAGGCAATATTATACATTTATATGCTGATCCATGATCACATTTAGCAGCCAGACCACAATCCTTGTCAAAGGAAAAAGAAAAGGCAGAGACTAGTGTACTTTTATTGATTACTGTATGTATTTTAAGGTGAAACATCCCAAAAGGCCTGAACCTGAGAAACAGGTGAAACTATGCTTCAGTATATCATCTGACTAGTGAGCCCCTGTAAAATACCTTGTCACATCTGATTATCAGTTGTTTGTCTTGTTTCAATAAATCATTATTTAAGTTGACCTAATACTTGTTTTATAATGTTTTATAATATCATATAAGAATTGTTGAAAATAAATATTACTTTATTCAGTATTACGCTACTGCGTTTAACAACGGAAGTAGGCTACTGGAAGTATTGAACACAATACTGGAAGTATTGGGCGTGTGTATCATTCTGTATAATTATGATATGCATTACGCATGATCCTGAGATAATGAGAGTATCAAGAGGAAAAACAGAAGCTTTGGCTTGTAAGTAAGTGCCTGTATCAAAGTATGATGCCACTTGATCAGCGCAGACATCTAATGCCCGGTTTGCGCGCCATGAGTAGATTACCTGAAATCACTGTAAGGGTGAATTATCCAAAATCCAGCGGATTTAACCCGCTCTTGCTCCCGTTCCACCGCCTTTTCACTCCCAAACATCCTAAGGGAGAACTTGTTGACCCCCGGCTGCAGCATTGCCCCAAGCTGCCTATGTATGAATCCAGCCTGGTACAACCTCTCGTCGTCCGGCAGAATTTGGTCAACGCCATCCAACTTTATGAATCCTGATTGCTGATCGGAGGAACCATGCTGGGCACCGCCAACGCTGGTGCCTTGCGCACCTTGGTCCGCCCCGCCGCCAATAGCTCCAGGAGGGCTCTCCTCGCTAGGGGTGACATCTCCCTCGGTGATGAGACGCCTCTCCTCCGCCGAGTCTGGGTCGTGCACATGCCGACTGGTGATGGAGGAGAGGCTGCCTCGAAATCTCCGACAATCTCCATTTGAGCTGGTCTTTATCGGTCTCCCAATGTCCGTCTCCATGATCACCGTGTCCCCACTTTTGGTCTCCCCGATGCCTTTGCAGCTTCCTCCGGAGGTCGGCGATGGTAAAGGTTTCATCCTTATACTCTTTCTCCGAGTGTCCTTGTCGCCGTCTTCTCCTTCGCCCATGATAGACGCTTTCTGGCCAATATGCTGTGGCAAACTGTAGAGCCTTTTACGCATGGAGGAGTGCAACCTGTCCATTATGACATTGAGATGGAATTAACCAATTTCAATAAAACAGACGTCCGGAATCGGCTTGTTTTTGTTAAGAATGATTGCCACGAAGCACTAGAGCTCCCTATCTGTAAGTGAGAACGAAGAGTCTGGAGCTAATCTGAGACCCTGGAAGCCTCACGCAGATACACATGACACTGCTGCCTTTGCCGTGGTGCACAGACAGGACGAAGCTCCTCTCTTGCCTACCTGACAGTTTGCATATGCCCCCTCGCAGAGCGTTGACAGTCCGCTTTAGCATAACACTCTTGTTAGCCACTGCTAGGCTCCAACGTTGTGCGCAAAAGTGGCGAAAACAGGTTGAAGACACCTTTGCATGACATGATGTGAGAGACGTGCCGACGGGCGGCGAAAGGAGACGAAGAGGTCATGAACGTCGAGGGGGATGCTCTTTTTCCCAGATTCACATTGCCAATAATAACAACAACAAACAAACAACAAACACCAAGCAATTATGTAGAAGACATCGGGCACATATCCAAGGACCGCTGACATCACCGATCTTTCGTCCCGTGCATTTTGGCAGCATTGTGCATATTCATGATGCTGATCTATTGGGTTGCCATAGAAGCGAGAACAGCAAATAAGCTCAGCCCACCTTGGTTAAAGGGGTAAAGCTCTTCTCCCCATTCTTAAAACGTGCGTGGCCTTTCAAGTTAGCACTATAACCTCAGTCTTGTTGTATTTAAAGCCCATGCTGCACACGTGTCCAGGATATTTATACAATGTCTCACAGTTTGTCAAAACATTTAATTTGAGCACATAGGTGGTAGGCTACGTGCAGCATCTGCTCCAGAGATATGCTAATTGTAATTGTGCACCCGTGTGCTAATTCACAACCATGCAGCTGCTGATTTATCATGAGACTTTGACAAATCAAACAGGTTTGTGGCGTTGAATGGATTTCATTAAAATGGAACGAGCCTGGTTAAGGTGGAAGAACAAGATGTGTTCAATTGTAACTGTATGGTTCCGATGGGCAATCAAAAAATATATTTTTTAAATCAATAAGACCGCTGCTGCTACACAAAAAAAAGGATGGCCTAATGAATGAAACGTGATTCCCTGTTTACCCTCAATCTTAACCTCTTTAATTTCAGAAACAACACCGAGGGAAATAATTATATTTGACAGTAAACACTGTTGCTGAAACCTGTCTCTGAACTGAACAATTTGGATTTTAGCTAGACTGAAACACAGCTTGTCTGTGATGTTTGCTACAGCATAATAAGTTAGTGCAGTTCGTTAAATCAGCTCTGGGCTGTCGGCGTACGCAACATAGCCTACACAACCCAGTATCAAAAAGTGTAGCCTAAGCAAGGGTTCGAAATTCCCTAAGAGACTCTTGGGGTCCCGGTCCCAAACATTTAACCTAAGAAACGATTTAGCTATCCGTATAGGCCTATCTTTTCCACGTTTTAAAATTGTATCAATAATTTAAGATTAGCCTACCTGATATTCACTCTTAAAAAGGCCAATATATCAAGCCCTGATGTGTTAGGCAACATCATGAAAATCATGTTGGAACTTGCAAAAAAGTAAAAGCCCCCCTCATTTCGTAGCCTACTTACCCATAGTCAGTTTTCTTGCAGTTAACTGATGAGGTTAGCAGCAGAGATAAAGTAGCCTATCACTAGCCCTCGCGCACCAAAATGTTTCCTCTCATTCCCGGGCTTTTTTATTTAAGGTAAATCAACAGCTAATATCAAGTCACACAGCTATTTTTGATTGCTTGTTTGATGGCTACGGCTCAGAAATCTATATGGAAGCTCAAACGCTTTGGACGTTTTTTGCCCGGATCCAAAGACATCTGTAAAAATCCTTGGAAGGCAAGTCTAAGTTAAGATCAAAATCCAATACTAATGCTACTATAGTATTCTGAAATTTCTAGCTAGCTTCTGTTCTCTACACAGTATGCAGCTACTTTGCTAAGTGACTAAGCTAGTCTAGCCTTTATTGTCTTCTCTCATTATGTGTCAATTAGCGAACAACAACTTTAAAAGTGTGTGAAAGAATAGTTAAATAAAAAAATAATTAAAATTTCACTGGTATGCTCCAAAGATGTTCGAGTCAAATGAAGGTGCAGACGAATTGATCCTCACTATTGTGGAATCTGGACACATGCTGGTATCACAGGGGCAAGAGCTTTTGGTAAGCAAATGCAGAAGCACATTGGCAATAAGGCACATTTAGACAGGTTGGTCAATGCCATAATCTATTTGATAATCTAACGAGTAAATGTAAGTGTTTCTTGTGAGAAAGATGCCAGAGTCCAAGTATCCCTGTGTTGGAATTGAGTTCTAGACATGTGTAATAGATGCTAACAGCACCAGGCCCACTTCTTAATTAGGATTAGTCAGGTATTTCAACACAAAGGCCAGGATGAGTTGCTGATGAGTGACTACACCCGTTGTTCCATCTACCATGCCACATTGCACGAGAGGAGTGGGCACAGCTGTACTGTAGAGCCATGGAACCTGCCCAGACAACAACTTTAATCAAGTCAGAGTGTGAAGTCCTTTGACTTGATAGGACAGCAGCTGCTGATAGATTGTCGCCTTACAATATTAATGCTCCTGAGCATTGTCTTTCTACTAGCTGTTGGCTGATGGGACGTCCGCCCCTTATGGGAAATATCCCTTAAATGTTAACGCATTTAAATAAAAAATGAAGCTGTATAGGTGCTGGTGGAGAGCAGGGCAATCATGTTCCTGCTCCGAAGACATAATAGGGGGGATTCTCTGAGAATTTGGATGGAAGAGGAGGATAAGGCTATAGAAAGCCTAACCCCAAACAAGCATCAGGAAATGACAAGAGTGAGTGTGCCAACTTGTTGTTAAACAAATGTCATGCAATTCTTGATATGATCATTTTCTTCTATGAAAAAATGTGTTGGTCTAATTCTCTCCTAATATCTCAGCGATGAGGGATATTCTAAGCTGTTCTGAATCTTGAAGCACCGTTACAAAATGCAGTGTTTATGTAAGAGAGTTGGTGCAAAGTCATTTCTTTCAGTGATGTGCAGCTTGAAAATATTGGTTCTGTATACTTAGTGAACCAACAACAGTTCAAAACTCCATTCAAATGCAAAAATGCTGATTCATGCAAGAGCCTGTCTACTTTTTTCATGAGAAACAAAGCCTCCATGGAAAAATCACAATCATAAAAATAGCTACAGTCATAATGATCTTAAGCGAAGGAACTGTATTTCACTTAATTACAAAATGTGAGATTGACCACTGCCTGTCTGCAGACGTGCTGATTAATGCTGTGCTTGGTGCCAAGGTTTCATTTTGTTCCTGAGGAAACAGAGCCCTCTGCAGACTTCATTATGTAATTTCAGGACTATTTTCTTCAGATGAAACCCTCTCCAATCGGCAGTTTGGTTCTCTGCTACGTTTGACACGAGTTGCAATGTGTCTATTTTACACATGCTTTATAGTACTTGCTGCCAGAATAACCTCTTTGCCTGTGTTTACTTTTAGGAGGGACTCTCCTTACTTAATTCCCCAAGCTTCCTCAAAGTACAACAAAAATCTGACACACTGTTATTCCGTGTGACTGTAAAGGTGAGAGTTGTGAAATATTTGACACATTTCTTTTCCATAAATGTTCTTGTAAAAGAAAAAAAAAAAAAATGCTCAACTAATAATAATAAGCTCTTTGTGAGGGACCTTCAGAAAATAACCTAAATATGTTTGTTATTGTTATGTTTATTACCCTTATTGTGCCACACCCAGTATGAACAGACTTTGCTACAAACAAACAATATGAGTTTACCACTACTTCAAAAGCATTGAAGTAGGTGTCATAGTACCCTTTTTAGAAATATGTACACTTTTTCCAGCGCCAACTTTTCTCTTTTCTGTTCATGGATAAGGAAGGAAGTGCTAGAAACAGTGATTTCATCACAACAGCACACCCTGTGGTGTTGCAGTATTGTTTCCCAAGATTATACACAGCCAAGAGTGTGGCACTGTGGCTTTTTTGGAAGGGTGGATTTGCTGAGACAACAGTGTAATTGGTAATTAAATGGCCTAGATTAAGTGGATCGGAGCCTGACATGAATTCTGAACAGTCTGGGCACCTATCGCCAGCTGTGAACAATGTTCCACCCGTTTCCTGCCAAGGGTCCGTCTGAAGTGAGATACATAGCCTGGCCTGACTAAGTGTTGTAGGACCTACTCCGATGTGTTGTAAAGTAAGCGGGATGTCATGCTTTGGGGTCTGGAGGTCAGGCATACATCTGAAGAGATGGGATATATTTGGGGTTATGGCACTGTCTGAGGTGTGTGTGTGTGTGTGTGTGTGTGTGTGTGTGTGTGTGTGTGTGTGTGTGTGTGTGTGTGTGTGTGTGTGTGTGTGTGTGTGAACGTGTGTATCTTCACTTGTGTGTGTTTGTGTGTGTGTGTGTGTGAACGTGTGTATCTTCACTTGTGTGTGTGTGTGTTTATACCTGCACCTTAACACGCAGGGGGAGAGTCGTCTGATGAGGATGCAGTTTGGTGGGAGCTGCAGAGCTGAGTCACTGGAGGAGTGTAGGAGTGCAGTGCTCAGACTGAAGGAGTACCTGCCCGTCAGTTCACAAGGGGGGGCTCCACCACCACTCAGTTACTCTCCAGCTCCCAATCAGACCCCCACAGAGACCACCACTCTTCATCAACAGGTAGCCCCATCTGCCACACAGGATTTCTCGAAAAATAACTCAATCAAACTGAAGCTGATGCTCCTAACTTTTTATTCTGGGAATATTGTGTTGGGTGTTTATATAAATATTTCATATTTACCCACTTTCCTCAGTTTACAAATTAAATAATTATTAAATGTATTATCTCAGTGCAGCAGTCAATACAAGACTATAACCTCTATTCTTGCTAAGATTAGTTCATGTATGCTTACCATAAAATGGTTTAGCTGAAGAGTGTCCTGTAGGTCTTCACTAGATGGTGCTATCTACAGCCGTGTCATCCACATCCGTACAGAGGTGGCATTGCTACCACACAGGCTCTTTGATGAATTATACATTAGGCGTAATTACAATAAGATGTGGAGTAATACACAGGATGAGATTAATCTTTCACCTTAGCACAAATAAACAAGAGAAATGAGGGATGGTTACAGCTTAGTGGTTAGAGATTAAGAGGTTGAAAGTTCAAATTACACCTGTACTTTACGTCATTGGATTAAAGTGTCTGCTAAATAAATGAAAGAATACATTAAGAAAACAAGTCTGCGTAAACGCCACACACTCACTGAAAGGGCTCGCTGTGAAGATGAAAGGTCTGTGATGGGAGAAATCTTTAAATTATTAATGGTGCTATTGATTCGTTTCTAAACCTCTGAAAAGCATTTCCCTCTAAAGTCACTGGCCTTCAGTTAAACCATGTGCCAACAGACCCTGGCAGGAGAAACGATGGGACTTGGGCCTGAAGTCACCCAGGGGTCACTGTCTGTCAAGCATCTAACCCAGGTATAAAATACAGATATATATTTGACTGGAAATTGAATGAGACAGTTTGTATAAAGCTCATTGTGTGCAGACTGCATTGCAGTTTAGATGTGATGACAATTAACAACCTGTGATGCCTTAGC
The DNA here is from genome assembly GCF_963692335.1 of Osmerus eperlanus. Lineage (NCBI taxonomy): Eukaryota > Metazoa > Chordata > Actinopteri > Osmeriformes > Osmeridae > Osmerus > Osmerus eperlanus. The sequence continues at coordinate 7,029,840 of NC_085027.1, forward strand.
ACTTCCTGGGAGAGCGTGGTCTGTCTCTGCCCTTGCTGTACAACCACTGTGTCCTGCAACACGGGGAAATGGAGCCTTTCCTGCGCCTCTGCCTGCTTGACCCCAGCTTCCCTGCCTTTGTGGAGGAGGTGGAGGGAGAGCTTAGGAGATTGCTCCAGGACTGAGGAAGGCCAACAACAGCCAGAGGGAGATCGTTTGGCTCAATACACATGGTACCATGTTCTATGTGTGTGGGAGGGCAATGGGGAGTTGTATTGTTTTCCTTGCTAGTGATTCTGTGAATGTTCGCACATAGTAATCACCAAGGTGTAGGAGGAACTTTCAGAACTGCTCAGATATATTGTAATAAACAAGATAAGGATATTAATTTTTTTTGAAAACCAAAAGAAGCAAAGACTGATTTTTTTAGCTTTTTTTATTCTGAAAAAATTATTGGTCTCATATGTTTAATCGTGGCTATATACGTAGCTCCTCCATTCCCACCCTAATGTAGGTCCATTTGCACTGCAACACACATGGATACACTGTATTGATAGAGAGGATTCATGCAGCTACAGCAGTGCATTTTGCTATACCAGCTTCCAAGTGATCCCACAATATTAAAGCTTGACTGAGAAAAAACAAACTGCCTTCAATATATCTATATGAATACATATTGCATAGGATAATAGCCATGCTGTACAATTTCAGAAAATAAATGAATAAAAATGAATTAGATCATTTGGGAAATATAAAATTGATATTATTATAATATTTTTTTTTACAGATTTGCTATCATTTGAACACTCATACCGCAACATATACAAGACACCTAAGTTACTCTGGAAAAAAGAAAACACTTAATTGCCATTTTATTTAACTAGTTTGATACATAGTAGTAAATTTTTTTATCATTCTCAACTAAATACTGCCAGTCATCGAAGCCCTTGCTTCATCATAAATGTTCTGTTAAGAGTGAACTTCCCCTCACAAAAAAATTCTAACATAGTTAAATGACGATGATCTGTACAAAGTTCTTCAAGAATATAACAGTATTTTTCATTTAGGACGATTTCATTAAAAAACATAATTCATCTTGACGCAAAAATCCACACAAACATGAGGGAAAACAACAGAAAGGTCTATTCTGAGCATCCTATTGCGTAATAATCTTGCATGCATTTTACATGATATGTAATACAAAAAGGATCACCTCTTTGAGGACATGGTAAAATTAATAAAAGACATCAACAACACACTTAAAAAAATGTGTACACCTTCATGGTGGATTTAGTCATCTTCTCCCAGGAATCTTCTTGTAAGACTGAACAAGGCATGCTTAAGACAGCCATTTTGTTCGTTTCTGCCAGTGTTGTGCTGATATTATTGTTTCTCGTCACAAGAGGAGAAATATGTGCTTCATTAGAAATTGCCAGGTGCTCCCTCCTCTGATACCTTCATATGGTCAAGATATGCAGTTAGTCATCTCATCTGTGTATGGAAATAACAAGGAAGGTGTATGTATTAATATACATGCGTACAGTCATAACTCTCTGTAGACTGTCTTAGATCTCTAAGCTGGATCAGAATACTCACCACAGCAATTAGCATCTTATTTTAAATTCCTCTGGCGAACATTTTTGTCTTTGTGGTTGTTTGTTGAATTTGTTTTCCTGGTTTAAAAAGCAAACAATTCTTTAGTGACTATAGGATAAATAAACAGTTTATGCATTATGATGACTGTAAACATTTTTATATTTTACTGTAAATTTCCATTACACAAAATACCTAATTGCCAGACACTTACATTGGTCCAGCTGGTTCATCATCTACAGTAGGGAGAGAACATGGGACAAGTGTTAAAAGGGAAAATATTACATTAGATACATTACGACATATACAGTAGCATACAGTACAAATCAAGCACAATCCAGCTGTGCATTTTCACCATTCAATGTTTGCATTGATGATTGAACTGTTACACATGGAAAAGATTGTGTTTTATGTAGGAGTTATTTTGTGGAATAGCTTTTACAGTATTCATAGTGAGGTTCCATTGCATGTTTTTTTGTTCGCAGGGTATGGTAGTTATCTTGTCCAAACCATTTGGTGGATCTAGAAGCATACTCAAAGCAATCATATTTTATCATACTGTAGCACTTTGTATTCTGAGTTTATTCTGAGTGATTATTCAAAACGTTTCATACAACATTTGAAATTCAACATTTGAGTCTTCTGCTTTAGGGTAGTAACTTACAGACTTCCTCTATTATACCCTATTATTTCTATTCTGGACAGTATACATTACAGTCTACGCACAGGCAGTGCTTTCCCAATACATATAACTGTTGTATAACAATGCCAAAATACAAATGGCTTTGTTTTAGTACAATTAGTAAGTAAGAAGGCAGAGTTAGTAATTTAACCAAGATAAAAAATTAAGTAAAATGTCCACAGCGTGCAGTGTGAGAGAATGTTATGACGACTATGTAAAGACTAGTGACCAGTTCATAGACCCTGTTGTTTAAAAGGTGCCAAGGTGGCGTGAATTTTCTGTCATACATGTGAAAGAGCAAACAGGTCAGTATGCACACAGAGATCATTTCCATAGCATGCAGCTTGTATGTGGCCTCTGAGAGTAGCAGCATTCCCCAGCATTTAAATGGAGCAGGTATGGAGGTCACAGTGGGAGACAAGACGGCATGGCTGGGAGAAATTTGGGTTCAGCAGGGGCACATCTGTCAGTGCACCCCCTGTTACGGGCCCTCCCCTTCACTCCTGCACTACCACCTGAGATCTCGGCCACCCCCTGAGTGAACAGATATCTGCACTGCATGTGTATCTGATGTGCACTGCACATCGATGACCCTTATGCATCAGTGCATAAGGGTCATGACAACACACAACAAACACTTCTGCAGTGCACAGATTACTGAGGACCGCCAGCCTAATAGTCATTTCTGCAAATTAAAGCCCATTGCCTTTCTGTGTTGAGCAGTGTTTGACACGATTTAATTGACTCTTCAATTGTTGTTTTATTTAGTTGCTACCTCACCTAGCACATTTCAAATAATCAAATGCACAGTAAAAAAGGAAAGTACTTCATGGCCAAAATTCAAAACATTGGTCCAGAGCTCTGAAGTTAAAATCCTGATGAGCATTCAACCACAATTCTTCCATCAAGTTCATAATGTACGTCAAACCCATGAGAAGACCAGATGGGATCAGAGAGGCAGCATGAGGATGGCTGAGTGAGCACTGAGTCCTCACTTCTGATTTGAATGACATGAGAAAATCTAATCTACCTTAATCCTTCTCCTCTTGCCCTGTGTGTATATTTTAGACATCCCTTGTGGGATGTCATTTGATGTACTGTGATGTTTTAGGCAGTGGCGTGCATGTTATACAGGCTATCGAATTCAGACCGTGCTTAACATGTTCTTAAGCTTAAATAGTACGTTTTCCTTTTCTATCACAATTGAAAATAATAGCATTTTTATTTTGGTTTTTATAAAGATACTCCGATTAAAAGTAATGAAAGCTTGAGGGCAGTAAAATTGCAATGTTTTTACAGGCCTATTATTTTTTTTTTGTGAGTCGTGAGTTCAGATACTCGTGCAAAGCGTGCAAAACTGCATAGGCCCTTCACATGGAAATGAATGTGAGCGATGAATGTCACTTTTAACACGAGTTACTAAATGAAACCAACTGCATCAGAGAGACGATGTCCTGACATCAAGGTCTGAATGGGTTGTAGTAGGAACGGATAAAAGCTGATACTAAACATTCTCTAGAAGCATACATAATGTCTCACTTACCACCCATACAGACAACGATCCCATTTGGAAAGAGGAGGGGGGAGAAATAATAGTAAAAAGTAAAATGCATATGTTATGCCCAATTTGCTGGCTTAGGTGATGGATCCACTGGAGCAAACAGACCTTATGATAAAGATAACTCTTCTTGACTTGCACACTGTTTTTACAACTACAGTACATGGCTACTCTTTAAATTTTCATATGAAGTGAATTCACTTTTGAAGTGAATTCGATTACATTCAGTTACTGTACTATTACTATTTATTATATTTGACTACAGATTTACAGACAAGTGGCTCTCATAACAAAGATCTCACACAGACATGCCTTTTGGCTAAAATAAGATCTCAAACTAATCAATTATTGTTTTTAAACTAGGAAACAAAATGGTCCCTTGTTATAATCATTAGTGTGGCACAGCAATAGCAAACCCTGAAAGGTTAGCTGTGGACCCCCTCTTGATTTCCTAACGTGATGCTAGAAAGGTCATATTAGCATGCATCTAATATGTAGCAATGTCTCCTCCCCCTCGTTCCACGCTGGTCGAGTGTCGAGGGAGTATGTCCCACGATAGAGGTCAATGATTCACCACAAGTCTCCACTGCCAACGCAGCAGAGTTAAACCTCATGAATATTCACATCATGTTCACTAGCAACAGTGTAAATGTCTGCAGGATACATTCTGATTTAATCCATTTTCTGTTGACCTTACTTTCCAGCCCTTAATCAGATACCTGACTTGCTATTCCAGTCCTGATTTGGAGACCTCTTTTTCCAAGAGACAGTATTTTCAGGGGTGTTGATCCCTGTTTGAATTCCATGTTTGCGCCCCGGCTGATACTAATGTGGTCCATACCGTTGGCATACAGGTTTTGTAAATGTCAATTACTTGAAAAAGTACAACTTTAAAACCCTTTTCCACTAATTCATTGAAAGCTTTCAGTAGTACTGGTGCATCACTCATCTTAGCTAATGAGAGGTTGTCTTACCATCCATAACTTCATCTGGTCTCTTGCGTTTCTCATACACCACAATGATCACCACCAGAATGAGGATCTCCGCAAGCACGCCCAGGAAAGGCCAGAGTGGCGCTAGGTGACTGCGAACCCGCACGATGGAGGACACGGCCGTGGTGCCAATGACGTTGGTGGCATTGCACCGGTATTCACCGGGGTCCGTACTGATGTCCAAGTTGATTATATTCAGCTCTGTGTAGTTGTCCTTGTTGGTGACGAAAAATCTGCCAGATGAGTTGTCAAGATCCTAGAAAAAGATGAGCTTTATTTATCAGTTCAGCACAATTATTGCATTCCACGCATAAATCACAGTGTGCACATGTAATGCAGATGGGGATATAAATGTTGACAGAGTGTGAGAAAGTGGACACTTACCACATAAGCGCTTCCATCAAGTTTGAGCCACGTCCAGACTGGGTGGGGGTAACCTACAGATTTACAGTACAACAGAGCACTCTCCCCTTCGTTTTTGTTCTCACTCCTCTTGTGGCCTGTGATGTCTGGCGGAGCTGGAAAAAACAGAGTGAAATCCATGGAATTCTCACAGGGTCAAATATGGGTTGGAATCTAATAAATACAATGCAAAGGCATGCATTTTTGCCGAAGGCATAATTTCTCCTCAGCTTCCCCAAATACTACATCAGTACATCATATCAGATGACATGAACAGGCTTAAGGGACCTTTGTTAGATAGGGTAAGTAATATCTAAGATGTACATGAAAGTGTGTGCTGATATAATTATGGATTTGGGGAGATGGTTATGTAATTTTGCTGCTGGGCACTGACTTCCCTGGAGATGGACCAGAATGAATGCAAATCATCTTAGTGATTACCAGGGGAGACAAATTGAGCTGTTTTACTCGATAGCCAAGCTGTTATGAAGATAAAGCTCGTGTTTCGTTGGGGTTTAGTTCCAGACGCTGAGGTCTGAATGCACGTGTGTCAAACCGAGTCATCCAGCTGGAGGATTCAAAGGCGAGCGTTTGCAATCACAACACTTTCTCAAAAGGTGAAACTCACTGGTTTCAGACAAAATCCTCCGTTTAACTCGTCTGCAGTGTTGAGATAACTGCAACAGCCTTACACTAATCCTCAAAATTACGGTAATTCCTTCCATGCAATTAAGCAGGATCCGAGGGAGGCCTGGAGTGAACGTTTTCTGCTGCGCGTGTGGATGATAGGGCAGGAGTGGCCTGAGCTCCCTGTGACATCACTCAACTCTAATTATGGTGCACACGTGCTCTCTGAAAGTGGGAGGGGCCAACGTTTATCTCTGCCTGATCCCCGACACAGTACGATGCTTCTGACTGACAACACACAGATTGTCCTCTGAGTGGCGCTAAAACAGGCACCATCAGAGATTAGTGATTCCACTATGCAACTGATGGAAAATATCTCTCATTCTCAAAGTCAGAAATATTTGAGGGGGAGACACAGGTCATATTGCATGCAATAATTACCGTCATTTTTTTAAATTTTGATCTTATTCTTCTTAGTCACTGGGTTTGCTGAGAATTTGACAAAAAAAATATGTCTTATGGATTTAAGAATTACAGTACATGATAAAATATTGGTCTAAAAATGAGAAAATGTTTTAACAAATCTCAATCTCCCAGCATCTATAACCATTTTACTGCATTCATATTCTAGGGTTAACCCATGTAGAATAAATGCAAAAACGCAAATCTGAAGGTACACAAAATATTCTCAGGGCGGCAGCTTATCATCATGGACAATAAACTCCTGCCATTAGAAATGGAGGGACCGGATTCTGAGCCTTAATCCCACAGCAACACACAAGCCTCCATCTGTTGCCTCTGAGCCGTGTGCTGGAGGGATGGGAGTGCCAAGGACACTGTAGCTGGAGGGAACTCAGGGCACTGCTGCCAGGAGCATAGAGCAAGGCTGGCCTGGACTCCTCTACGAGGCCTCATGGTGGTGGACCAGGTACCCCTCCCCATACTAGGGCAAGGGCGAGTGGGTACTTTCTAAAAGATGTGCAATATGCATCTTTTCTCAGACAGACCATGAGGTAGACCACTGAAAGCATAGCAAATCACACAACATGCAATAGGATGTCTATCAAGATATTTTAAAAATCCCTATTCCTATCATACCAAAGGTAACTCAACATCTCATATCTTCAGCCTCTTTCAGTTACTGTGTAAAGGCATGCATCGTGACTAGAGCAGCCAGAGGCAACCACCCCGCCGGCCAGCAAGCTGCAGTTTGACTGAAGATGAGGTCTGTTATATCCTGACTAGCGGAAGCAGAGCACACGCGGTCATCACCCATGTTATGCAACCAGGCAGCGCTTAAGACAGACATGGCAAAATAGGCGGGGCATACTCAGTATGCACCGCAGCATTGCCATAACAAATTGGCTTAAACACTACGCACAGGCAAGCTCCTCTCTAACAGGGTTTCACAAGTCTGTCCTCTAAGTGAGAACTCCCCATCGTTGGCTGAGCTGTCAACTCTAATCTAACCAGTGTGGCGGATTCTCTGTTAGTCCACAGTTTCTTACACATCAATGAATATTAATGTGTTTTTAAATATGCAATTATCTTATCTTATACATTTCCATCTGCCAAGTTGATGTAATTGCATTATACTGACTGAATATTCTGAGAATAATTAATTACTGTCCTATCATATGATGTGTATTGAACAAGTACAGTTAAAATGATGGAAATTGTACTTAACACACAACCCTTATTAAAGTCATTGGTAATTGACGAAACAAAATCTAAATACTCTCATTTGCAAGGCTATGACTGGCATTATTATTAATAGCTTTCTGTTACGGTGCGGTCTAGCCTGTAGGTTACTACTGTATGTGAGGTGTGTGTGTGGCTGAGCGGTCTGGCCTTTCCTCTCTGTGGCATCCCAGAGTGACTGCCGCCTACAGATGGCCCCCTGGCACCCTGTCATCTCCACAGCACAGGCTGAATAAACATCTCACTGTTGCCTTCTCCGAGATACGGCTCGCTGCACGCAAACCGTTCATTGTAGCTGCTCTATCATTCATAACGCAGCTTTATCTTGGTTTGTGGGGAAATATGCCATGCGGGGTAATATAGAAAGTGTTTAACCTGAAGCTCTTTAGAGAAGCTTAATGCACAGTAACATTTTTGATGGATATGTCTCGAGATTTCGATTTCAATACAAAGTGAATTTGGACGTAGGTTGGGTCTTACCTTTCACTTCAATGGTGGCATTGGCGTTTGGCGCCAATTCAAACGTATAAACACACATGTACTCCCCGGCGTCATCTGCCCTTGGTTTTTTGATCCTGCAACAAATCACCACATTTTTGTTACCCTGCAACACCTGAATTTAAAACACTGCAGAATACATTCACTATCATTGGTCCCATAGAGCGACAAGGTCGATTAACATGTGAAAATTGATAACTGGAATGCATAAACGATAATGCCTGTCTCTCAATGTGCGTCAGTGCAACAGGCCTCCGACCACTCAGAAACAAACGTTGGCGTTCAGTTGTATTTCATGAGACAAGGCCGAGGGTTCTGAGGCTGTGATGTGAGGGCGCTGTGGCAGCGGCTACTCGCTGGGGTCAGACATTAGCGGTGTGCTGATGTAATGTGACAGGAAGTTGCCCGGCGGTCTCATCATGTGGCTGGGGAGAGGCTGAGGGACGTCTACGGGGGTGGCGGATGCTGGCTGGGTGCTCGCTCTGATGGCTGGGCCCTGTGAGGACTGGAGCTGTTAAAACGACTGTGTGTGTGTGTGTCGGTACTGGGTGTGCCAGGACTGTTTTTACCCTGGGCCCTGGGAACATGTCTATTATTTCCATCTTTGGGTTAGAAGTGAGGTTCCGGTTGAAGGTTTGTCTCAATTCAAGGTTGATATCCACTGACATGCACACAGTAGGACTGTAGCAAACATTACCATTGAGTCATGTTGACTGTACCGCTCGCGGCAAATGATCAGCTTTGGTACGGGAGTTCTTTCTCAGCTGCTGTCTCACCTGTACTCTGTGTTTTTCACCTTGCTCCTCGTATCTGCAATCTCAACACCGTTTTTCATCCAGAAGCTCTCGTGGTGGGTGTTGTGGGCGTTGGTCAAGTTACACAACACAGTGACGGGAATGGCGGAGGTGGAGGGGGTGCCATGAGGTGTGGGGGTCAAGACGATCTGGTCGGAGGAATTTATCTTTGGCTCTGAAACAGAGAGACAGCCACCCCTTATCACAGAACTGGGTCTCAACATTTAGCTAAACTCTTCCCTAGAGAGCTTAGCTGTGGGGGACCTGTGTGGGAGGGAGAGGGCATAAGAAGACAACACACACACACACACACAGACACACACAGAACAGTGCATACACCCACAAGGGGGATGAATTCCATAGCAAAGCATGCTGTAAATGTTGTATCCATTCAATATTTACTAATATGTCCTTGATTTGACCCTGTTCATGTTTTCTGGCAGATATAAATATGATATACGTTAACTATGTAGATAATGTTAGATTGTATTCTCTCCAGTCCCATGCACTTACATACCCACCTTCTCGTTTTTGGAGTGACACACGGGAGAATACATTTTCAACATGGGGAAAGAAGGGTTTAGAGGACGCAGGCCCAGAGCTGCTTAGTTGTAGGACACTCAGTCTCTGAACATTTGAAGACATCAAATCTATTAGAACACATGCAAAAACTCAACATTTCTGCAGCTCATATATCACCCAAATTAAAAAGCTATTTGCTTAACCAAAGTATTATTTAATCATTGTGTAAATTAGTGTTTAATTTAGTTTAGCAAAAAAATCTGATGTGACTGAAAATGCAAACGAGATATGTCATACATGAAGTGTGCCACTTTATTCAAGCCATGGATAATGGAGATTTCTAGCTCTAGTTATAGAGCTATCTGCGTAGGTCAGAGATGATAGATAATCGTATTGGCGTGAAAGGCTTATGTGAGTCATGGCAATAAGGAGGTTTAAGGCGATAAACAACATCAAAGCATATGTGTTTTATAATGAAGCACACAGCTACTACTGTAGTATTTGCCTGTAACGTTTGACCTCAGGCATATAGGCAGAAATAACATGTTTATCATCATTATCATCTAAGCACAACGTAATATCGTACAATACAAGCACTCGTACCATACAGGACTAAACCTTTATGAAAAGAATATTGGGATTATTTAAAAATAATGGAGATGAACCTGTTTAAATTATTTGAAAATATCAGTAACCATTAAAAGTATACATAAAATATTTCTGAATATACACATCTACTGCTGCCTGTACTCTAACCTTTCCAACCTCACACCTAGCTTGCCTCCACTTGTAACCTGGTGTGACCTAGTGTGCTATTTAACACTGTCAGGGAGGGTCCATCTCAAGGACATTCAGGGAGGCAGGATGTGTCACCAGAGCACAGACAGGAAGTATATTTCGCCCCCATCTCTCTCTCTCTCTCTCTCTCTCTCTCTCTCTCTCTCTCTCTCTCTCTCTCTCTCTCTCTCTCTCTCTCTCTCTCTCTCTCTCTCTCTCTCTCTCTCTCTCTCTCTCTCTCCTTTCCTCCCCACGCTTAACCTCTCCTCACTGCCTGGAGTAGTACAGAGGAAGCTCCTCCAACCCTCCCCCTCCAGGGCGGGGCAGCCATGGCAACCATAGAACCCCAGAGGGGAGGAGCAGGGAGGAGGAGCGTAAGCATCTTCCTATTGGCTGCTGCTACTGCCACTACTACAGCGTAGTAAAGGATATGGAGAGTGGGAGGGGGATGGGAGAGAGGGAGGGTCACTAGGGCCTGGCGAGTGGCTTCTATTAGCATTCATGGCACCTTCTCCTGCAGTTCTGTATACCCAATAGCCAGAGGGATCTCTCTCTCTTTCTTCCTCTCTCTTAACCTCTCTTTCTCTCTCTCTCGCCCTCTCTCTTGTCATCTCTCTCTCTCTCTACTAGGCAGACCAGTTGGCCCACATATTGGGAGTATCCTGAGAATATGGACAGAAACAATTTGTAGAAAAGAGCATCAGACAAATAAGGCACAGTGGTCCCCAGGAGCTTTACCACAGAAGGTCATTTGTAGGACACCTGCTTAAAGGAGGACAAAAATCAATGAAGCTTTGTCATGCGCACACTTGTGAGTTGTGACACACTTGGCCACGGCTGTATTTGGGATAGTAAAGTCATCGGATCACAGACACTGTAACCACCTATCATCACATTATAGTACATCCCTGACTGACCTACATGAACCCCTCTTAAACACTGAGACAGTAATTGCTCCATCGTGCTGGCATAAAGAGGATGTTTGGCCACAGAAGCGTAATCGCTAAGCCAATCATTCTTCAGCTCACATTAAAGTGAACAGCTTCTTTAACTGAGGTGGGGGAGGGCACATAAGAAAACCCTTACTGGGGCTGTGTGTAGCTAGGTGGGTGCTAGGCTTGAGGTTTACGGGGGCAAGGAAGATTTCCTAGAAATACCGCATGGGAAGTGTCAATCAGTTGCAAAACAATTAAACAACTCTTCAGCCTGCACATGATTAAATGCCTGTGAATTAAACCAGCGGTAGATCTATTCACGGTCACAAACTTAAATGAGCAAGAAAGCTAAAACAAGACATAGCACATACTAGATCGGATTCCTCATGTACAAACTATACACAGACGCTTCTAACGGTGCAGAATGTATAGCCTGTTATATACATGTAATGACACAGACATACAGACATATTACATGTATATAAGAAGAACAATAATGCTCAGTAATGACAGAATATGTAAGATGACAAGAGGTCAGTATAAATACTATGTGCACACATTTTTGTGGGCGCTTTTAATGCATGATGTTATTTTCACTAATTGAACTGCTTGATGTTAGGGGGGAAATGATGGGTACAGGAAGTGTACATTGACTTGTCTTGAAGAGTTTGAGTCACTGCTTGAGCAGCTCTTGAGGTGATCTGTGCTTAAAAGTGCAGATTATGCAGTGTGGAGCATTGTACAGCCAACACATGCCATTTGATAGTGCTTGGGAAAGCACGGCGAACACGGCAGTACAACAGACAGATCAGTAGCTAATGCACAGGAGCAGGCTCCCCTAACCCTTACTGAGAGGCTGCTTGGGAGGGGCTACACTCCACACATCCCTGTGCTCCAATGGGCAGAGTGATAAAGCGTGCCCAAATGAGCAGAGTCCAGCTGACATACAGTGTGATCGAAACGTTTGGATGCGTACAGCAGAGGAAGAAGGAGGGGAGTAGCAGGATATAATGTCATTACTGATTCACAGTCAAACACTTAAAACATGGCTAAGAAGGCACAAGGTGCTACAGTACGCAGGTCCGAGAGACAGTGAGACTCTGCTGCACAAAGGAAACCTCCAAGAAGGACAAAGACACCGAGGACCATTACTGGGCCTGATCCTTCAGTGGAGTACCCCATACAAATATAAAGACCATAACTGATATTTGCTTTGATATGAGTTTAACTCCGGGGGTACTCTGTATACCTGGTTGGCTCCTTCCTTGTGTCTTCTTACATTTCCCATCAGCACCCTCTTTCCCAGAATGAGATGCACAAAAAAAGCGGCACGACTTCAAAGCGCCGCAAGGCCTAGGCTATGAGCCACAGACAGGGCCGTGATATGTCAGGCTTTGAAGTAAATAAAAGCACCCACTCAACGCGACAGAAGTTCAACAGAAAGGGGGAAAGACATAACAACTGATAACAAACATCAATCACAAATCAAACCGGTTATAAATGGTGGTGTAGAAAGAGAGAAGGGGTAGGTAGACAGAGACTAGGGTGGGGGTGGTTCTGGGTTTGTAGTCATCTAGGGTACAACAAGGCATTCAGAGGAAGTTCTGGACAGGCAGGCAGCGTACTGTACTCAGAGAGTCCTCTAACTCTGCTGGGGACAGGACAAGAAACACTGAGGAACTACTTATCCAAATCCAAATAATAGAATCAAAAAACACAAAAAGGCAGCAATCACACATGAGATTGTGAGAGGAAAGAAAAGTACAACTTCCTCCCAACAGAAAGAAAATTGTAAACCAAACAGTCTTGAAAACGGACAATTAACAAGAAAGTGGTTGGTGTTTTATTTCTGTCTGGCCATTGACAGCTTTGGTAGAGCTGGATTCACGCACGACAGGGGTATTTACGGAGTGAGGTCGGGGTGCGGGGACTGTAAGTTTGTGTCACCATCTAGTTACTACAGGACATAGACCACTCACTCTGCAGCACGGTAATGGTGGCCTGGGCACGGATCCAGGTGATGGCGGGGTTTTGGCGCAGGTCGTTGCGCCGCGGGTCGTTGCTGGCCCGGCACTCGTAGGTCCCAGAGTCCTCCAACGTGAGGCGCGTGATGCCCAGCACGCTCACGCCGTTGGCACCGTAGGCTGTGTTGATGGACACGCGACGCTTGCGAGCGCCTTCCCAGAGCTGCTTGAAGGAGTCGACGCGGTTGATCTCGGCATACCACCACTGGATCTCCGGGGTGGGGTTACCGACCACATCGCAGTACAGCTCAAAGGTGTCCCCTGTGAGCTTTGTCTCAGACATGGGCGACTTCACAAACCCAGCTGGAGAGGAAAAGTGTGTTGGGGTGGCAAGGGGAAGGAGAGGGGGTAGAAGAGGGGTTAGAGTGGAGAGAGGATGGAGAGGCCAAGGAAAGGCAAAAAGACGAAATTGAAGGGATCAAGGGACAAGGAAAAGAAAAAGAGGATGATTAAAGAAAAACAAGAAGAAGCTAAAGACAAAGCATAATTGGGTGGAAGAATTGTTGACTTTAAGAAAAGGCAGAATCAAAAAGTTAACAGATTAGATGAGAAACAGGTTAATGGCCCTCGAAACCCAATGTTGTTAATGCAGCTCTTTATCAGTCCCCTGGCCCCACTTAGGAACACATGACCTTCAGCCGAGGTCATAAACCCCTAGTCCAAACCCATGACACCACGCAGAGAGAAAGTCCCACTGACCTTTGCCATCCCACCACACTTCAAGCATAATTGTTCCATCAATAGGTCTAACCTTCAAAGCTACATTTAACGTTCTTCTTCAGGACTGCAATGTTGTTTTCTTCTTCCTGAGAAAGTTCTATATTGTTTTCGCCGAGTTTCAAGCTCAAAATTGAATAGATAATGGTATACTAGATAATGGTATACTAATTGATACAATTAGTATTTACCATTATCCATTCAATTTTGAGTTGCAAGAATTAATATCCTCTTCCCAGCTAACAAAATGAAGTTCAAGAAACGTACATTTGTAACATTCCCTAACGTCTTACAGAGGTACTGAATGTCACAGCCTGTTTGGGACATTATAGATACATTCCTAACATTCCCCGTTTACAGATTAAGAATGTACCTACAATGTACCTATACTGTCCCGAAAAGACAACAGTTTACAGTGTTAGTTTACCCATTTGGGATTGGTTTCAAACTTCAGCAAAAATGATTATATGAAAAAGCTAGTAGTTTGAGCCACATTCCAGTACAGAAAAAAAATATTGACGCAGAGAGTTTTAGATAGTTTACAAGAGTAAAATCTCTGGAACGAGCCAGGTACCAAATTGGAATATGCAATACCACCAAGATCCACCAGGACCTTTGCTTCAAGCTGAGGAGCGAGGGGTAGGGTCTTGGTGTCAAAGAAGAAAGAGGATAGGAAGTCGTGAGCAATGAGCAGCTGAGACACTTTTCTTCATCTGTCTTTTTTTCTCCATCTCTGTCTGTCTGACTCTGTCTCACTCTCCGCCTTTCAAGATGAAATGCACCATAAGGGTCGTAGAGGTCATCGGATGTGCTTCCTTCTGCTTAAATTAGGACTGAAATATGCATGTACAAGCACGCGCCGCTCACTGTAACAAGGCGCCAAACAAGGCCATCTCTGTCTGAGAAAAAGAGTCAGTGTCCAAATTCATTTGGGGGTAAGAAGAAACAGCCTCACACATGAATGTAATACTGCTTTCTAACAGACAAACTGCATCTATGTGTGTCTTCTCTCTCCGGCATCCTCAGAAAGGAGGTCAGTCGCGGCTGAGCTCGACTTAAAGGTCAATGTATCATCATCATCGGGCTGAGCGCCCGGCTGTGTGTGATCGTCCTCTCATTACCTGAATCATGCTAGCCATCCACATCAGTGGTCATTCCCCCACTCCACATGGCCATAGACCTCCATCACATGGTCTTAATGAACCTCAGCTAATGTCAAGTGACCCGGAACACGGGTCTTACTGTGCAACCTTGGCGTTCCACACCACGTGTCCCTGGATGAATCACAGGAAGACTACGCCCCTGAAATCCCAACTCTGGTCTGCTTACACTGAAGGCAAGTGGAGAGGCTAGAATTCATATGGTGTCTTAATGGGACAAATAAAAATGAAGACCCACACTTACAAAACAAATTTATTAAAACCCACATGCACAGATTACTGTAATCTGAATTTTGTGGGCCGCCTGCAGGTATAAACAAAATAATTGTATACAATTTTCTTGGGATTCTTCTGACACCTCAGTGTATATCTCCTCAACAGGCCTAGCCTCCCCCAACCTGCCAAACCTGCTGACCTGCAATGTATCATCAGCAAATAGGCTTGTAGTGGTGGTACTGGTTCTTGTGGTGGGATAATTGTGGTGGGGGTTTTACAACGATTACGACACCTGCAACTCTAGATGGTAGCAATCAAAGCATTGTTATAAATAATATATATGGTGCAAACATCTAAATATTATTTTGATGTTTGCATTACAGTGTACTAAAACGTCTGAGAAATAAACTATAGTCAGTGTTGATTCTTCTATACTTGGGTGTTACAAAGCTGTTAATGCCGGTTTATTTCTTTTTTTCTGTCAGTTCAAACAAGCCAGCTTGAAGAAGACACAGCTGACTCATTTCCTCTGAAGTTATGAGGGTTACTGTTTACACAGCATCAAGCCAGCATGCTATGTGCTCCTCTGGAGACCATTGCGCTAGCTGCTAGCACCTTCCAGAAAAACATCAATTTACAAAACGATACACGGGTGGTGATCGAAACAGACAAGTGCTGCTAATAAAAAAATATTCAAGCCAGAAAAAAGGTTTCGGTCCAATTCACACCCGCTATCCTTACGAGAAAATACCCTGTTTTAAAAAAACATTTCTGTTAAAGGTTACTTTACAAGATTTGTCAACGTGGAGTCACCAAGTTGAATATTTTTAAGCAAGTGCCTTCTTTTTTTTTCTCTGTGAGGGTCAGACTATCCTATCTTCAGAGGGTGGTTCAGTCCTGTCTTTGCAGTCCTGTTTTTGTGCCAGGAGATGGCTCAAAGAATGTCAGGCCTCACTTCACCAGTCGCCTCCTCTCTCCTCGCCTGGAGCCCAGAGATGTGCAGAGTAATTAGTGTTTGTGTCTTTCACTGGGAACATCTGGGCCCATCAAGCTCCCCATCACCCCCCCCCCCCCCCCCCGAACCTGAGCCTGCCCGCCCACATGGCTAAATCTGCCACCTCCTGGAGCATCGGCAGAGATCAAAGAACTGGACTGAGAAAAATCCACTCTGTTTTTTAGACGCACTCTTTCACAGGGGTAACTTGGATGGGGAACATTCTTGGAGGTGGACATTGTTTAAATGTGATGACACAACACATGGCAGTATGTCTGCAACCCTGCATGGGGAGTCCTTCAGTGTGGCATCATGAAGAACCACAACACATGCTTTAGCAGCGCAGGTGTCATACAACGTATAGTCTGTAATTGTGTGTGTGTGTGTCTGTGGCTGTCACATGTGCGCCCTACAGAGTGAGGTGGGGGAGGAACCCCTGAGGACTGAGCCCTGCACCATACCACAGCCAGCCTGTGTTTGTGCATGCTTATGTACGTGAGTCAGTCGCCTACAACCTGCCTCCAGGTCTCCAGTCCCACATACACACACACGCACATACATACACACACACACATACACACACAGACAGCTTGAAAGAAAACCTCAGGGGCCACTGCACTAGTTACTTGCTGGGCATTTATTCCTGTTTGGTCTAGAATCTCCTGCACGCGTACTCACTTTTCATTACAGTAGCTTCGCATTGGGAAAGAAAAAGTAGTCTATGTCGAAAAACATGGCTTAAGATTTAGAGCCTGTGCCACCACTAAAATCTGAAATTTATCATATTAAAATCTTACAAAAATGTATAATATTTAAATGGCAATTATATACAGTACAGTCAAGGTTCTGTAAGGGATGCATCCATACTGTAAGTGTGCACCCTGGAAGAACCAATCCTTTCCATCCTTGTGAAAGGTGTAATACCTGGCTGAGAGCCAAGAAATTCACAAACCAAGGCAGTAGTAAATGATTCATCGGTGTGGGTTGAATGATTGTGCATCTCAATAAATGTGCGAGTGGATTTGAACAAATCAACAGTAAACCCACAGTAGACTCCTACAGTAGACTCCTACAGTAGACTCCTACAGTAGACTCCCACAGTAGACTCCTACAGTAGACTCCTACAGTAGACTCCCACAGTAGACTCCTACAGTAGGCTCCTACAGTAGACTCCAACAGTAGACTCCTACAGTAGACTCCTACAGTAGACTCCTACAGTAACCTCCTTAGATGTTACTCTCAAACCAGTGGTTAGCTCCAAGCACAGCAAACCACTAACTCCAACAAGGAGACTAGGTGACCTCTGCCATCCAAGTGTAAACACGATGGACTGTCAGAGTCACAGCTATTTAATGAGATTTAAATCCCCAAACCCCCCCCTCGAACCCCCCTCCTCCCGACCATCCCTAGCTGTAGTACGCTAATCCCACCCCCCACCCCTCCAACACACACTCACACACACACACACTACCAGCACACATCGCTCCCTGATTAACCCTTTCAGAGGTCACAGCGTCCGCCAATGTTGCTCTGTCTGTGCAGTAGCAGCAGCGTTTAACTGGACCACAGGGCTGACAGTCAACCCCGTCACCAGAACAGCATATGACAATTCTCAAATCAGGGAAGCCACTGCTCCGGCTGCCTGCTCCGACGACATCCACACATAAAGCACCACCCACACAATCCTCCTATTTCATGAGAATAACGATCTCACTCGCACTACACTCCATACCCCAAATAAAATGCAGTATGCCTATAACATAACGCAAAAGATGACTATAAAGTTGTACGTTGCAAATGGCAATCCCAAACCAAATCCTTAGGGTAAGGATGTACTCTTGTATTAAAGGGGTGTCTGTGTGGGTACCAGCATCCCGCCTGCTTGTGCCAGTATGCCAGTGCTGACTCTGGGATGCTGCCCTCACCAGTGCAGCATGTCTCTTGTTTCACAGTAGGCTAGCATGACTCAGTGGAGGAGCTGGCTTCAGTCCGACAGCATATTTTTCAGGTCTCACAGATATATCCTTTACACACAACACAGACAGTAATACAAGTAATGGCCGTGCAGTTTCCCCATCCTGTATTATGGAGTCACGGTGTATTGATTGAACGGTAGGGTCATTTACAGAGGGTGGTATTTTTTTTACATGCTATGCTGTAGGTCTCTATTGATAACATTGGCCTAGTACAGCTGTGATGGTGGTTCATCTAGGGGCTGTCAGGGTAGACTGTCAGTGTATGGTCCTGAAGAATGCATTAATAACACTTCCACCACCATGAGACACTCTACAGTAAAAGGGCAGTTAGGTAATTTTTCCGGATAAAATTAGCATCTATTGTTTTGATTTTTAAAGGCAGCTGTAGTTTTTTGGCACTCCAGTCATTCTTGCGTTGCCACCGGCAAACGGGAGCTCATCATCACCCTTCTAATGATCTACATTCAGAGGCGAATCCACTCCCAACAGCAAGTGTTATTATGACAGAGGGAGCGTTCAACTCCTACCAGATCAGCTGGTACAGTAAATGGCTCATTCAGATGGGAGGAGGCTTGAGATTATGCACGTTGCAGCACCCCCCCCCACCTCCCTCCCCTACCTCCCCCCACCCACATCCGTAGTTAGTTTCCCCAGGTTAAGCCCCCTCATACTGTACCTCTCATGCATAAAGAACTCAGTCCGTTCACGGGGGGAGCCTGAATACTTGACTAGCTTCCAGAGAGGCCGTGCAACCAGGCCCAAGGATGCTCTCCATTAAGAGTTAATGGATTCACTTTCACAAAAGGAGCGTTAAAGCCACAGTTCGCCGCACGCCGTGTCTCCGTGCTATAAATAGAACTTGGCCGAGCGGCACAGCGGACCCTCGCTATTTACAGTCCTTCAGATATTTGTTGCTGAATCCAGCCATCTACCGCATGTCCCCCCCTCCTCCCCCCATCCCCTCACCTTCCTACCCACCCACACACACACTCTAACCTCCACCCCCAGCGCAGGGGAACGAGAACGGCTCCCTCTGCTTCACACACGCCTTGATTACATCTCACACTCTGAGTACCATCGTCTCCTCGTCATCTCGTCAGAAATATCGCTGATGAAATCAAAAGAGCTGCCGCTACTCACACTGAATCAGGGCTATGTGTTGCGGGGAGGAGGGGAGGAGGGGAGGAGATGTACAGTGTGTTTACTACTGATAGTGTGCCATACGGCTAAGCCCTGTCAAACACATCAACACTATAATAAAGCAGCTATCTGGCTGCATCGTGTCCATTTATTTCATATATAATAATAAAAAAAAAACAATTTTACTGGCCCTCTATCACTAGGTTTGACCGTTTTTAAATCTATTAACTCTCCCTTTAGAGATAGAACCCTTTTTACTGCTGTTATCCTCTTCGTTGTCAGGCTGGGCTTTCCAGACAAAGAGCCTGGCAGGGTGGCACCAATCTGTCTCCCAGTACCTCCAGGGAGCTTGAGCACAGCCCTGTGTGTTTGCAGCCCCCCCCCTCCCCCCCAGCCAGGGGGCACATGAGGGGGCACACGCGCCAGGCCCCCCAATTTGGCTCTAGCAAACAATGGACAAGAGCTTACCTTGGCATTTGACTTTCCAGCCCTTCAAAGCATATCCGCCTATGCAGGGGCATAACTTCCACCATGGGACTAGTGTGTGCTAAAGTATGAGTGTAGAGTTAAATTAGACTGATAATGTATTACAATGTTGCCAGTGTCCTATATTGGTCAAATGATGTTGGTTGCTCTGGTAGAACGAGTGCTGTGTTCAGTACTAGGTGATGACAGGGAAATACTGTATCAGGACAGCAAGGGTGATTGTCACACACTAGGATGGGAGACTAAATGCATTTTTCCTATGCAATTATGTTTGTAATGAACTCAGAGATAGAAGACATCTTTAATTCCTAAATATGCAAGGACACAAACACATCATTCTTCAGATTGTGTGTGGATGCCAGTTTTTAACAGGTTTTGTGTGAAGTGAGGGTATACACTCAGTTATGGTACACCTGTGTCATGAACTTGAGTAAGAAGTGGAATCACTTCAGAATCCTATTACATTTGGATAACAATACTTTATGACTTGACGTGATAGCTACGGCTTATCTTGCGTTTTCTATGACTGCATTATGTAATAGAATTTTGACTCCACTGAGACAACTAAAGAGATCAGCCTAAATATGCCCTGAAAACGAACGATGTATTTTGGAGTAGGGAAGATTGTATTTGAATGCCTAAATATTAACAGTTTGCCTACACACATGATATCAACTCTCTCTATCGCGCACACACACCTGCGCGCCTACGCTCGCTCGCTCGCGCGCACACACGCACGCACACACGCACACACACACACTCACACACACACACACACACACTCACACACACACGAGTAGTGTTTCTCGTTTGACAGCTTCTTTAACTACCTGTCTCAGATAGGCTATGTCTGCTTTCCCAGCAACATAGTGTAAACAGCACAACCTGAGACAACAGGAGACACCGAGGTATGAGCATAAAATAGTAAGGGATGCACTTCCGTCTATAAATAGCATTATATGCAGACAAATAAAACCCAATGTATCCATTAATTACTCAGCTGCGACAATAACAAAGCCGAACGTGTCGTTTCATTAGAATAAGTAAAAACGTCATAGGGAACCACCACAGTATTGTGTTTTTAGAGGCGCTCATTCAGTTACGTTTCACTCCCCCACACTAAAAGCCAGGATTGGCAAATGGTCACGGAAAATATGAACACTCTAAATACTGAGACGATCCGAGTTATATAAACAGATTTGTTAAAACACTGTTTGCGATGCGTAAATGCGCCATGCCCCATACAATCTGATATGGTGAATTGTCAAAGACGCCCTATCTTCCTATCTTTCGAGCCATGTCTCCGAGTGTCAAGTGTTTTCTTGAAACGACAAGTGACTGTGCTCCTAACTTCGATCGCCTATACAATTATGGACAGATCTTGATTCTTACCGTTCTGAGATGAGACATATTGCAACATCAAGTTTCCAAAAAGGACCACCGCCAGCATTACTGCGTTGGGATGCATTCTTAGGGTTCGATGGGAGTACCCGGGTTTGGGCAGGACGAATATGGGAGGAGATATGTTGATCGCGGGATTTACAGAGATATTTTCTAAACATACATAGCAGATTGGAAGCGCGGAGTTCTTTCTAATGGTCAATGAAGGCGAAAAACGTCCTCCTTAAAAAAAAGACGTTTTAAAGACACGACGGGTTTGGTCCGGGTCCAGCCAGCGGCTCACGGATGCCGATGTAGGACCATTGGCTGATACGACTCCTTCATTGGATTGCGGAGGAAAGGTCTTTCGATGTCAGTGAGAAAGAGCGTCCACGGTTGTAGTTCTGAGGGATCAGAGATGCGCAGAACGATGCGCACTGACGCTAAGCGAACCGAGGCCTGTGATGAAAATAAATGTGCGCAAATAAAAGAAACACGTAGCGAGTGGAGACGGGTGCATCCCTGCAGCCGCTAATTATGTATTAAAAGACAACTGTTGTCGCAAATAACAGCCAGCGCAAACATGATTTTAGATAGAGTCGCACCTCAAATGTATCGGAGGCTACACCACAGTCGGTGCTCTCACGCAGGCACCCACGCACATACGCACTAACGCACAGAGTTTATAATGCCAAGAAAATTGTAGGGGTTCCCCCTATTCTTTACATGTAAAAGGAAAGATTTTGCACAAACCGAAATATACCCATCCATTGTTCCAATTCCACACGTTGTATTGAATATTGAGTCAGTAGATTATGCTGGCAAGACCAATACTGTTATTACATTGTAATTATATGAAAGAAATGTACATGAATAGTGGTTTGCGTCTGAATATTACGACCAATCAAGAATGCCTCAACCCCAGTTTATCTATAACTCATCAAGTCATTATCATTCTTTATCTTCCCCAAATCTCATAGCGCATTCCAGGAGCCTGTCCATCCATCTGTATTTAACAGAGGGAGAGCTCTTGCTTTAGAAGCTCAGTTGTCAGTTAAAGGTGCTATCACAGCAAACAAGCAGCATTTACTAAGGATTGTCTTTCAGACGCTAAAAAGACCCCAACATGGCCTCCAGGAATGCCGGCTTTTATCGAGCTTTGTGCTTCTATGTTACATTAAGGACCTCATGTGGCTGATAATGGTATTGGTCAATCCATCAGCCTCACGAATAGTACTGTATGAAGTGAGCACCAAAAATACTCAACACTGGGACGTTTTGTTATCATTTTGATTCTGTCGTCCAGCACTTATGATTACATTTTATGACTAACCTATTTTAACATTCTAGTAGCTGTTGTTCAAAGTCCTTCATTTTATGTCACTTATTTGTTGAACATACTCCACAGCTATTATTTATTTGGCAGGGATTGAAGTACATGCTTTAGACAGCTGTCGATATCTACTCTTCATTTGGGACTGTGTGTTTGGAAACAGTTTGTTGTTGGTGTGATAAATTATTATTAGAATGGATTTTTTGGGGGGAGCACTTTTTTTGCTCTCTGTATGTTGGGTGTTGAATCACGTCAAAGGCTTAGAATCCCATTTCAAGGCTAGACTCACAGGCCTGTCCATGTTTTGAATGCCTGGCAATACTGTTACCATCGGGTGATTTTTACAGTATTTTAGTAACTGCTACTATGCCCATAACATCCACTGCACTGTGGGATTTTTGGCATTGGAGGATAATTGTAAATGACTTGTCACCTCACCCAATAGCAGGACAAAGTTGACTTCCCTCCACTTTACTCCCCTCCCTCCAGTTTGTCCATGGAAGAATACGTTTAAATGTAACCCCACCTGAAAGTACACGCCAGCCAATCAGTTGGAGAAAGGTCAGAGCAAATGACACACCCTCCGTTCTTCAAAACCAATCAGAGAGGAAGTGTGGCCTTTTGCCCGGGGGGGGGAAACTTTACCCCAGGATGAGTTAATTACGCACCACTTGTCTGTTGCCAATGTGTTCACAACGGTGCTCCCTCCATAGGGCTTTTTAACTCTTCTCTCCTTTTTTGTTTTAACTAGTATGGAAAGTAGACAACAATGGCTTACCAGACTGAAAAATGAACTTAGCAACAGCCCTCTGGCGTCAAATGTGGCTTTTGGCTTTATCCTCATGGGACTGGAGAAGTTGGTGGAGCTCGAGTTTGAGTGTCCTTGTAACCCTACATGGAACGGAGTGTTTTCCTCAGCGTTCTTCATCATTCCTGCCGTCATGGCCTTCACTCTCATGCTGATCATCCAGGGGTGCAGGTGTGATACTTGGTGCAGGAAATCGGTGTCCTTATCCAGCTTTGTTCCTGCGATCGTGTGGCTGATCTTGTTGTTCCTAGACGGCCAGTACTTTGCATGTGCAATGACAGACTGGAAGGGGAGATTTGTCCTCGTTGACAAAGCGGCGCCGCAGAAATGGTGCGAGCCGACTAGCGAGGGAGACGTCCCACCGCAAGAACTCATGCTGCGCTCACAGCAGCTTTTTGTCGTGTCTCAGGTAAGTTACAGATCGACAGCATGGTCTTGTGTTGAGTCATGTGTTTTCCCCCATTGTTGTGAGAGCAGGAGGAAGCTAGGGGATGAGAGCGGGGGCTGTAAGGATGCCTCTTTTGTCTTACTGAAGCAGATTAAACACACTACAGTGCCTGTTGCAATGCCCTCTTTGAGAAAAGGTCATGTCATTGTTTTTTGTGTGTGTTATACGCACAATGAGTTTAACAATGAGCTGACTTGTGTTGCAGTGAACTAGACAAACTTTTCAGTCTCATACCGACGGTCACTGTCTAATGCTCTGTTTCCCCTCTGCCCTACGCATCCCAGGTTATAGGTATATTTCTGCTCATATTCATTTGTGTGGGACTGGTAGTGTATGTGGTCAGAGAGAGCTGCCACCAGGAAGCAGAGCAGCAGGAGAGCAATGTAGCGGAGCTCAGGATGCTCACGGTGAGCTCTTTACGGACCCGGACGTAGTGAAAGGAGAGACACCTCCCACACACCTTCCTGCCTCTGGTTCTCACAACGGTATCTCAGACACTTCCCACTATCTCAGTGCCAAAAATGGCTACAATGTATTCAAAATAGAAAATATGGTGACATTTCGGTCGAACGTAGCCTTCATCAGACCTGCCCTGGCCTTGGCTCCAGCTATCAACACAAGAACATGTCTTGTCTCTGGTCTTATTGGTGTGTGGACACTTTTTAAATGAGCTATAGGAATTACATAGTACTCCTTGTAAATAGATGTTGTGTTTTTCGTACTCTGAATTCTTTCTGTTTCTTTGTTTCTTTTTATATATTGTATTGTTTTAAAATGTTAAAGAGTCACAGGGCTGCCTAGAGAGAAATGTTATTATGCTTTGATGTATTTTACTTTTACCATTGAAACCTCTTTTTAATGCATTTCTAATTATTTCTGTAAAATATTTGTGGATTTGTACCAGATCTAAATCCAGGTGTCATGTCGATGAATCATGTTGCAGAAGAGGTTCTGTATAGTTTCATATCCATCTGCCTCTTAAACTGTCTTACTTTTTTCGCCTGGCTCAGCAGCAAGCCTTTTCTGACTGGCACCCTCCTCTAATTGAGACGCCTACTCAGATTTTTCAAGACACCTGCCAAGACTCAGCCCAGACGAGCGGGCCGCTTACATTATGATTATCTGACGGATGTTCAGGAGGCAAGAGAAGGAACCTTAAACATTTTTTTTTCTGTTTTTGAGAGTGAGCATTTAGGTTTTAGCTGGCACAAATTATACAGAATAACGAATTTGATGGCCATAACATAATTTGTTTGTGTAATGCCTTTTTGTAATAAAGAAATTATTTATTTTATTAAAAAGTGCAGAATTATATACAATGGTGTCAACATGTTAACAATTGACTTACATAATACTTGCAATTTACTGCACAATTGACTTCTTGAATACTTTCAAGAAAATATGAAATCTGCCGTTACAAATAATACTTCAGATTTTTTTTTATAGCAACACAAAAGCCCTTTTACAATTACTCATATTTAACTTTTTGCTTTAAACACATCCTGAAGCAAGACCTCAATACTGCAGAAAAAATCAACATACTTATGATTCCAATAGTGAGTAAGAACGCCATTACATCTATTGAGTGGTAGACATACCAGGGCATTTTATAGGACTCTGTACGAAGGTGAGAAGCACCTTTGTGTCTCATGACAAACTCAATCCAGAAGAGGGCGCTATCCAGGGGTTTCATTGGCTGGTCCCTGTGGAGCCTGGAAAGTCTCTGCATATTCAGCCTGTAGGAAGGCTCATGTAGCACTTCCTGAAGGCCTTGGAGGAACATCTCTCTGTCCATGGTGTAAATGTCAACAATCTTTCCCGCTCCTCTTGCTTCGATTCTCATCAGATTGTCATGCTGATCAAAAATCAGTGGGAGTCCCAATATTGGAACCCCGTGGTACAGAGCCTCTTGAACTCCATTGGTTCCTCCATGAGCCACAAAGACTTTTATATGGGGGTGCCCTAGTAGGTCATTCTGTGGCATCCAGTCCACTATTAAGGTGTTGTTGCCCAGGGTAGCAGGCCTGCGGCCCTTGTACCTCCAGATCACATTCTGGGGCAGCTGAGAAAAAGCAGCTGCTACTTCATCAGCTAAATCTTGAGGGAGCTCTCCAACTAAAGTCCCCAGAGACATGACAATGACTCCATGCTCTCTAGAACTCTGAACAAACTCCTCCAGATCTTGAGGAAGGGGCTTGGCAGGTTTACACTGGAACCCTCCCATGTAGATAACATTAGGCATGGTGGGACGAGGGAACTCAAACACAAAGTCAACTCTCATGAGCCACAGGTCAGCAGCTTGAAACAGTGAGAAGTAGTCTACGTCAGGACCAAAGAAGCGCTGTGCTAAATCAGAAAAAATAGGTTTTACGTACACAGCAGTCTGTAATTCATACATGCTATAAGCCAGTACATTAAGAACCCTCTGGAGGAAGCTCATGTTATCTGACAATTCTGTGCCCATCATGGGGATATATGAGAGGGGAGAGGGAGCTACAGCCCAGTGCCCCTCCCCCCTAATAGTCCATCTCACGTTGAACACCAGCGGTAAACCCAAGGAGTGAGCCAGGAAAACTCCACCTCCCATGGCTGGGTCAGTCAGAAAAAGATCGTACTTAGCATCTCTCAGAGACTGCATCAGCCCTTGGTTCTCCAACATGTGTGAGACCATGTTTGACGTTTTCTCAAGCATCTCCTGGCACTTCTCCATTGTTTCCATTTCCAGCTTGAAACGAGCCCAGGCGGATCTCCCTCCTCTCTGGATCTCCAGCAACTGAGAGACAAATGTGCTGATAAAGTCCTCGTCAAATCCCCCTGCTATATCGAGGGTAATTGATGTGTAAAAAGGAGAGGTTTCCTTGATATACCAGCTGTCGGATGGCCGCACAACTGAAACGGTGTGGCCCCTTGAATGGAGCTCTTCGATGATAACTTTCATATTCAGCCAGTGACTGCCATCCACTGGGAAAACCAACACTTTCCCACCATGGACAACAGATAGAGAGAAGAACAGGAGGATGGTGGAGAATGACTGAACCCGATGCATGTCTTGATGAGAGAAGTACTAAAAGTGAATGCAGATGTTGTTCGTTTTAATGGCACACGGATGATTTCAAAATAAGACAGGGACAAGGGATTTTGATTATACATTGGTAGTTCTGCTGATAGAGTTGTGTACCTGTTAATCCAACTTTCCACAATGGTGAATGAGGTGTCTGTTCCGGTTTCAGTTTTCAAAGACTAACCTTAGATTAACATTCACACTAAATACAGAGAAAAGGGATAGTAATTTGAACACATGAGTAGTCAGTATTGCTCCTACTGTATGTACAACCTGATTTTGTCATTGCTCAGAATTGGTTGAGAGAGAGCTAAATATGGTTTTACTTACAGATTGTGTTCAGCTACTCCGGCTATTATGTTCAAGTGTTCTTCTGTGCCTATTTGTGGACTGGTAATGAAGCTTCCAGCTTCTTTCTTACAAATAAAGGACTTTCACACATGGTTGGTTTTGTCAAGCTAATGACTGATAGCATAACCAATATAAAACAAGGCGAAAGGTTAAGGGGATGCAACAGTGACATGGCAAACATGATAAGACTGAAAAAGGTAAGAGACTGTATGTGGACAAGAAAACTTACTTGACTAATTAATTTGCCAGTTTATGTATGCATCTATCATCTTCCAGCATATATTGTTAAAGTAGATAGACTACAATTCATAGTCATACACCGTTACACAAAATGCACAAAATATCATCATGTTTAGTCTGAATATTTGAACATACACACCTATCTCTATAAGTAGGATGGCCACATACATGTGTTTGGACTTTTTTGTTGCTTTTTCATATTGTATAGCTTCAACTCCTGAGTTTCAAAATTGAAATTAGAATTGCATTATTTCTCAGTTTCCCCACAAAGTCCATTCATTAGTTTTTTGGGGGTCCTTTTTCATTATGTTCCACCGCTTTGAGACAGATGGCACCAACATTTTATTTCTGTTTTCCACAGATTCCAGTTATTTGCAACCTTGACTAAAAAGGTTGCATTCTATTGTCCACTACAATGACACAGGAAGCAATGATGTGGCATACAACATACTATACCACTTAATTGCTTCCTGTGGAATGGAAGTGGATGTGGGTGTTATTCACCATAGTGTGTGTTACTTGTCACTTGTGTGTTATAGACCTCTCTATCTGAGAATTAGGGCTCTGAGAGCAGCTGAAACATCGGACAATAAAACAACCTAAAGAGAAATTAAATGAAACTCACAAATGTATATTGGTTCACATGCCAGGATTAAAGACCAGAACACACATCGTCAGTCTACTGTCATGGGTTTGGATCCTTGCACTCTTAAAGGTTTTACTCTAAAATAATTGAAGTCATCGTGTGCTTGAGTAGGGCATGGCGTTCTCGTCTGACAGCTGTTACATCACCTTTTCTGTGGATCTCCACTCCCAGCCTGACACTCAGTTAACGATACTTCCTCAAGAAACAACCGCTGAAGTTTACGTCTCTCAGAATGTAGGCTTTCCCTCAATGCAGGCCCTCTCACAATGACTGACATTCTATCACGTCAAGCTAGTGTTTTTAAAAGAGGCTTAAACTGCCAGAATGTTGCAAAAGAATGAGTTTGGCATGATAAAGATAGTATGACAGCAAACCGCATCTTGACATGTTGCTGTATTGGGGACTTGTGTGTGGGGACAAATGTGTATCAGTATGGGTGTCCTGCTGTGCTTTAAGCAAAGACAATGTTTACTGAGCACAGACATAAAAAGACCCCTAAGTGACGATTAGCCATCTGACCAGCCCAGCTGACAGCTAACCCAGTGGGGGTCTTTCCTCAGGGTCTTTAGCCTTGATGTGATGGTTCTGTTAAGCACTTTAGAGTCATCATGGCAGACTGGATGTTTATGTTATGTCCCGGTATCCATCTCAACTGTGCCTAGGGTAGGAGTAAAGACTGACAGAGTCAGTTACTTCAACAGGCTTTGTCAGTGCGCAAGCTAAACTTTGTAAAATGTGATTACTGTATTGTTTCAAACAGCTTCAGTTCCAATAACACTTGTCAATACTCAAGCAATTATTTTAAAATAAGGATTGTTTTATTCTCCCTTCATGAAGTGAATCCAATAAGTTACAATTATAATTACAATACAAAAGCATTAATAAGTTAATTCTGTACAAAATTCTGCATAAAAGTTCATTGTGTCTTTCCTCTGTGAGGCTTGGTGCTGTTTGAGAGTCTCATGTTGATATTTAGCAGTGTCCAGAGAAGATGAACTGCTGCTGCTGCTGTTGCAGTGGTTCCCAGTGGTCCTGAGCTGTGGTTTGTGAATAGTACACATTTCTGGGAATCTGAGAAAAGACAGAGAACATGGATGGTGAGCTGTCTGGCATAATCTTACATAGAAGTGATAAATAAGCTAATGACAATGTACATAAATATCCTATATTTAAGGCAACAACAAAGAATGTCTACAATTATTTTGACAGGAGATTGGATGTTTCTGAACATACCTGATAAGATTGTGGAAGAGTGGAGAAGTGAGGAGCAGTGGAGCTCTGCTGGTTGGAGAAGCTCTCATCCACTGCTTCCATAGCATCATAGCAGGGTTCCTGTGCGATGTAACCAGAGGCAGAATGAATTTGGCCCAGGCTCAGGTTCTGGGTCTGGGTCTGGCTCAGGTTCTGGGTCTGGGTCTGGCTCAGGTTCTGGCTCAGGTTCTGGGTCTGGGTCCCAGCTCCAATGTTCCCCTGACAGAGGCCATCCTCACTGAGGCCCAGCTGGGCCGATAGGAAGGAGATGTAGCGGATGGTGAGCCGCAGGGTCTCAATCTTGGTCAGGGTCTGTCCTGCTGGGACCACTGAGGTGGGCAGGTAGCTCCTGAGATGGTGGAGGGCTTTGGTCAGATCCCTCATTCTCAGCTTCTCTCTCTCACTAGCCGTCTGGCGCTTCTTTCCTGGGTACCTGGAGCGGGGCTTCCTGGTGCAAGCTTCCTGGAGGGGCGAGGTTTGGGGCTTCTCCTTGACCTCAGAGACTGGGCTACTGTAGATGAAGCAGTCCAGCGGCTCCTGTCTGTTGGCTCCATAGGGGAGGGAGGTGGGAGAGAAGCAGAAGGAGTCCACGGAGGAGGTGGGCGACAGGCTGCTGCAGCAGCTGAAGTAGCCCGGATCTGAGCTGGGATCGTAGGCCTGCTTCAGCAGGTCCTGACAGTCGAAAAAGAGAGAACTGGCATCCTGGAGCTGCATTGGAGAGCAGGAGGTGGACATGTCCATGGCAGTTGTAGGAGCTGGAGGCTTTCTGGAGAAGTGAAATGAAGCTGTTCTGTTTTGTGTCTCTGTAAAGGCAGACTGAAGGTAGTGAGGAGGACTGGGGAGCCTGCCCCATATATGAGATGCGAGGTGCGAAGTTGCACCTCCGGCAGCCACTTCTGGGCTTGGGAAGATCTTGAGGCAGAGATGACACCCAGGGAGGGGGGACCATGGGAAAGAGCACAGCTCATGGACAAGGTGTGACTGGTGGCTTCAGCTTGGAAAATAAATTAGATTGATTCGCACTAAAGCCCTAAAGGCCGGTGGCTTCTACCTGACTGTCAAACAAGAGACAAGCTTCTCAACCCTGCATATTATTATATAACTAGGTGCTGCATAGCAATACATTGTTTTCAATGACAGATACCGTGGTCAATAAAATCTGGCCCCAGATTTCCCCCTACAGGTTTTTGACGAAGTGTGTGTTATTATGTGGGTTAAGCTTGTAAGCCTGCATATCAAGTTGGATAATCTTGAATTACTTTCATTAGCTCAGTGTATTATATTTATTCTTTCTGTGTCAGGAAACAAAAGAGCTCATTTCAAATCACTGGACATTTATCACCTTTGATTTAAGTGAGATTTAGCATCCAGCTCTCATCAGTAGATCCTCCAGATTTCCTGCTCCGTCTGAGCCCCCCCCCCCCCCCCCCCCGCCGAAACAGATAAGTGTGCCAGCTGTAATGTGTGAGAGGTTCACACCTCTTCTCTGTTTGGACAGGAGCCCGGATCATGACTGCTGTCTTGGGAATCTGAGATCTGAGTGCAGACTAGAGAGATATGTTGAACTAATCCACAGGGTAATGATACCAGTCCTGTCCCAGTCCTTAATCTGGCAAAGGACAAATTTGACGATCAGTCATGATAATGTTCATCTCACACTACTGGAAGTAAGAATGCAGGAAGGCCATGTCAATCATGTTCTGATGAGCTGCATGTGGTTTGATAAGAGCAGACATTTTTTCATTGGTTTAAAAACAAAATGAATTAGATTTTAAACTATTTGAAATAATTTAGTTGCAATTACAGAGAAAAGAACTGGTAGAATACAAAGCTCTTTGTTTGTGACAGCATGAATGAAACTGACTGACAACAACATTTACTTTTGAACATATTATTTTATGTTATAGTTCTCATTGCTCCTCAGGATGAGAGCCCCCACTGTGCTGTCAGAGGTGGGGGCCAGCAGGATGGTGGAACCTGTACCTGGAGAACATTCCCGCAGTCTACCGTGTCATATTTGACTCCTGGTCTTGATCAGAGCTCAACTGTGTGAAGCAGTCACACATGGCTGGCCTCATGTGAACACCTTAACATGTTTTAAAATCTCATTCATGGATCATGACCGATTTAATGTGACAGTAGAATATCATTATTCTGAAAAATGTTAAGGGACACTGCGGATAAGAAAAAATCATAATAGATTAATTTGGTCTCTCTCTTTCTCCCTCCCTTTCTCTCGGGCTGTGGTGTGTGAGGTGACACGATGTCAGCCTTGACAGGTGTCATCTGGAGAGGGAGAAACAATTCCCACAAATAACCCCCCTTTTTATGGAGCATGGCTTTTAACGATACAACTCATATACATGAGGATGATTTTTGGTCACATTCTGGTGCATTTATTGTTGGTCTTTTTGTAAGTATTACAAACTATCTGTTTTTTTTTGGTTTGTTTTTTTGTCTCAATAATGTTAAGCCAAACCATAGACTGATTTTGTTCCAAAACAGAATGTGGGGATAGATTAAACTATTTACAGTTTATGGAAAAAGGACTGGCAAGTGTATTGGATCTGTAACCACTTCAAAGATGTGTGGTTATTGAGTCTAAACAGTTTTTATTTCAAGTTTAAGTTTTTTGTCACACAAAAACTTTTTCTCTGCCCCCCCCCCCCCCAAAAGAAAACAACAAAAAACTATTAAAAATAAACTTACAGCCCTACAAAGTGTATGTATACAACGCACTCATACGTATGTATACATTATATACACAGTGTATAGTACACGTGTTACTGAGTCAGGTGGTGTGTGATTTGATGCTACTTAAAACTAAATCGGAGCAAAAAGAGAACATGAGCATGTTAGTAAAAACCTGAGATGGTTGAGTGTAGCAGCATTAATAGCATTGTTTTATTTGAATTGCTTCCCACTTCTTACTATTATTTCCGATACGCTTTCACCAGCTCAAGTCTTAAACATTCTTTCTTCTGATCACAAGTTCTGAGAGGACCTAAGCTTCTTTATCCTCACTTATCTAACCAAATTAGCCATCTCTTTGTTTACTTGTATGTGATCATTACACAAATCAACATGTCCTTCCCTCAAAGAGCAGTTTTACCATAATGAAAGGGCTCAGGGAATTAATTAGGTTGTGTATTGATCTGGCTATTAACACTTCAAAAGTACTACAGCTATGTGGCAAAGAGAACACCTTGACTCTGCCATATTCTCTTGATATGCAGATGTAAGTTTCTCTTTGCATGCTAAACTTCATTCCACTGTTATCAGAGAGCTATTAGTGGGAGGTGGGGGTGGAGAAAATGCTGAGAGAAGTTGTCTTGGTCTAGACACAGCGGCGCCAATGACCTATCCTTTATTTACGTGGGTTCATTAACAAAGATGCTCAAGGTCAGCTTGATCTTCATCTGATGGCACCTTCTGATCTGAGAGGGGGAGAGAGTCCCACAGCAGTTGATGCTTGACCTGTCCACATGCTGATGTTGCGTTGGTTGAGTTTGTATCATGGAACATTCTACCATTGTGTTCAAGGGTCGGTAGAGTTCTGTTTTAATCATTGACCATCTTTATCTTCATACTAGGGCACGTGTAACAGGTAACATATATACTCTCATGCTGATACAGCTTCTTCTTATCAACTCTCACCCTCTACCTGTCATTATAAGCTATATGTAGTCTGTTTGCTTTCAGTTCAAATAGTTGTTTCAGTTAAAACACATGTTGCCTTTTACTTTGAGCAAACCTGTATATTTCATCATAGATTACTATCCAAGGGTCACTAGGCTTCTGAATGGACATTGATATGGACATTGATACATTTCTCTCTAGTCACTTTACACACTGTCACTTTCAGCTTAATATTGCACTATTGCACTAAATGTACCCCACTTGTCTTAGGTTAGTATAGGTCTTGTTTTATGCTAATATAGGTCTTGTTTTATGCTAATATAGGTCTTGTTTTAGGTTAGTATAGGTCTATAAGGTTAGTGTAGGTCATCATGTGTATTAGTGTATAATGTGTATTATTGTATATTGCATACTTTTTTGTATATTAGGATGTTTATTACTATTATTTTATTTTTATTTTATTCTATTTTATTTGAGCTTATCATAGATGTAATCTACGTTCTTAGTACTTATATGTTATGTTATGCCAGGTTCCTTGCGTTGTCTTGTCCCAAGAATTTCAGTGCCCAGTCTGACCTTGTTGTTCTGTGCACCTGACAATAACACTTGAAACTTGAAACTGATGATAGAAGTCTTTCCTGTAAAATTGTTGACTACTTGGCACCCTCATTGCAAATGGTGACGGCGGCATGTCAGGGATTGCATGACCAGTAGAGGGAACCAGACTCATGTTTTGCTGACTTGACTTAGGCAGTCCACATGAGCTGCCTTATTATGCAAAATAAAACACAATTTCATACTTAACGCAATAATAAACTCCATCCATACAGTACAAGGTAAAGTGTTTTTTAAATATTCCTTTAATTATAAATATGAGTATAAAAAGATTAATATATATTACAGTATTTACATGGAACATTTCATATAACTGAATAAATAACATTATATTAGAGAAATAAATTACTTCAGTCAAAATGAGGCAGTATTTTGGTACAGTACTATGATTACAGTATTACTAGGAACTGTTTTCCTTTATCCCATGAAGGTTGTACTTCATTAGATCCACTGGTAATGAGCCTGTAGAATTTCAACCCCAGAACTCATCAGGGACCAGTTGACTGCAGAAGTGTTTACCATACATCTGTGGAAAGGGAGAAGATGAATTAATTAGTATGCATAGAAGACATGTCATGAAAGTGACAATTAGTGTGTTATTCGTTAACAATCAGTCAGTTGTCAAGTTGAATGAAAGTATTTCACAATTATCCACACACATACATACCTGGCATGAAGGTGGTGTGGTCTGTGTTGTCTGTGGAGACTGCAGAAAAGACTCTATACTTGAGTTGAAGAGATCCCCTTGCATAATCCCTGTGTACTGTCCACTAAATTGATCCAGGTCCGCTCCAGAACTACACTCCCCAGAATGCTCCAGTGACCCAGGCTGGCTCTGTGTGGAACACTGAGAATGATATTGCTTCTGGCTTTGTCCCTGGGTCCATTTCCCCACCATGGAGTTGCACTGGAAGTATCCCAGGATCTCTGGGGTGGTCTCACATGCAGAGCTGTCCCCCACATCCTCACTGAGGCCCAGTTGGTCGGATAGGAAGGAGATGTAGCGGATGGTGAGCCGCAGGGTCTCAATCTTGGTCAGGGTCTGTCCTGCTGGGACCACTGAGGTGGGCAGGTAGCTCCTGAGATGGTGGAGGGCTTTGGTCAGATCCCTCATTCTCAGCTTCTCCTTCTCACTGGCGCTCTCCCTCTGCTTGCTCCTCACACGGGTCTTGGATCTAGCCGTCTTCCTCCCAGGTCCTGTGGGAGAGCATGATGAGGACTGGGGCTTCTCTGAGACTACAGTCCTGGCCCTAGGGGCGGTCGAGGGGTGAGAGGGCTGGTAGTAGCCAGGGGAAAGGCTGTAGTCCATGGAGGGCACAGGGGATGCGGTCTCTGGGGATGAGATGCTGTAGATGTCAGAGTCAGAGCTGGGGCAGCTCCACTGGTACTGCTGGAGGCTGTAGTTGAGTAGAGGCACAGAGGAGGTGTCCATGTTGTCAGGGAGAGTGGAGACGTGGTCTGTGAGGCTCTGGTGAGTGCTGTGCAGCTCAGTCCTCTCTGGTTTATATGTCCGAGCTAGGCTGGGACTCGGACGTGTGAAGTGACACCTCTGCAGCCTCTCCCAAGCCATCACTGTCTCTCCCTGTCAAAAGCTGCCCCACTGTGCTGACTGGCTGCCCTCTCCCCCCCCCTCCTCTCTCTCTCTCTTTGCCTCTCTCGCAGCAGTGGAAGTGTGAGTTCTGACCCCTGCTCAAAACAATAAACAGTTTTGCTTCTTTACTTCATTTTTGCTGCTGTCTTAATCTACTTTGCACATTTTGGGGGAATTTGTGACCGGCTTTGATCCACTGTTGCTCAGAGAGACATAGTCAGATGCCCAAGAATGTGGTCTTGTCTCATGTTTCAAGCAGTTTTTGTATTTTTTTTATTAATCAAACAGGCACATATCATCTGAATAGATACCAAAAATATGGAGGTTTTTGTCCAAGTTTAAAATCAAAGCCACAAAATATGACCCTGTTACCAGGCAACCTGTCAAGGAGCCCTGGCGAGGTTGCAGCAGTATTTCAAGGCCTAAGTACAGGGAGTCCTAATGATGCTTAATGAAGTATAATAACCTCTATTACCCAATTACACTTGAGGTGCTAGATGCCATTATGATTTGCCACTGGGGGGAACACAGTGGCTTGGGCACAGTGGGTTTAAAGCCACCAGTCAGAGGTGTGACTTCACACATGGGCTGTGAGACAGGAGAAGAAGAGAGGTTCTGAAAACAATGTCACCTCCCTCCCTCTCTCTCTTTCTCTCTACCTCCTACTTTCTGTCTCCCACTCTCATGTAGGAATAGACCTCTGACCACCATGTTGTGTTGTGACCCCTTCACCTCACCCAAGTGCCGGATCAGAAAAACAACAGGGAAAAAGTGTTTCACTTTTTCAATTGCATCAGTTCTTATTAAACTGTGTACATATAGCCCAAACAACAAAAACGCAAAGCTGATAATCTTTGTCGTGTAATATCTCATTATATATTTTACACATGAAATTATTTAAAATATAGATCACTTAAGGAGTGGTTTGCTTTTACAACAACAAACCTGAATGAAAATGTATCTTTGAATTCCATGGCTTGTATTGTAAGTTAGAATGACTTTTAGACTTCAAGGGTATTAGAGACACTCTTACTATATAGTCCTTTTATTTTAAAAACATTGTTTGGGATAGAGTTCGTTTTTTTAAGAGCATTTACAGTTTGTGTAGTCCTCAAAACAAGAACAATACACCACCCAAAAAGTATTTAGGTTTGAGTGTGGAACCTCCGTGTGACCCTGTGGTACAGAGATGACCCTGAGTAAACTGGCGCCCACCCTGCATGCCACATGAACTGTGAGAGACTGTGCGGGAGTTTGGCACCTTCAGCCAACCACAACCCGGGAGGGTCTGGGTCTGGCACCCATCTCCTTGTCTCCATCTCCTACTCAAACCCCCATCCTCCCCTCATCTATAATTGGCATCTATGAGAAATCCGATTAATTTGGCCACAATCACACCTGACTGTCATGACGTGTTCACAAAATGTACAATTTTTTGTTTGTTTGTTTCAAATTTATAACTGCTGTTTTCAAATAGTCACCTGCTGTTGTGAGGGGCTGTTACCTTGGTATTGTCTGGAGCTGAAATGCTTGCCCAGTAGATTCCTGTGAGAACCGCGAGGTGTGGGGAGTGAAACATTCTCCACCCTTGGTGTGAAACATAACAAGCTGCTTGATGATAGACTGGAGGACATGGTAGAGAGCAGGGTAAAATACAGGCATGCTGTAAATTGTGTCTCATTGTTGAAAGTCTGACATCATGTATGCACCTTCCTGACACAGTAAATACCTTGTCTGTGTGAACTTTTATTGCGAATAAAACCCATTCTGATTCTGATCCTGATCATTCTTTATGGTATTTTTGGTGACATGTTTTACTTGAAGGCTACATTGTTAAGGAAGTTACTGTTTAAATTATGTAATAGGTAAATGAATCAAGAACGTGCTTCCCCAAAAATCACTCCTAGAATTCATTGTTGTTGACGACCAGTTATAATTAAAGAAAAAGTTGATTAAAAAACGTGGTATATTGCATTTCAAAAAGTCCTTTAAAATGTACATTTTGACTGTCCTAACTATCTAAATATAATGTAGTGCCACTTTCTACTCTAAGGCATGGAGTTCATGAGAAAGAGTAGCATCCCATTCTCACTTCATTCTACTATTTCACACGTGCTCCCAGGCAAGTACTACTGGTAAACGGATTAGCGGGGTCTCTTTCACACCCTTGCTAGAGTCAACACAATCCTCCTACTGGTGTCACTCGCTCACACTTGTGTGCTGCCATGTTTTTACAAGTGCCCCCTCAAATTCATCTTCCCAACTCATGGGAACAGAGCACATTGAAGAGTCAAACTAATTTTCACTGCTCTTAATATGAGAAACCGATATACTGATACAGTATCTTATGTCAAAAGATATTGCCCATGCTGATTTTGTGTAAACTATATATGCTGTGAGATCATTTAGATGTCGAGTTCAAGAGGAGATCGATCAGGGTTACTTCAACAAAAACGAGTGTGAATGTTTCAGTGCGTTTTCTACAATAACATGAAATAAAATAAATCACAGTCATCATGAAACCACATTTTCTTTATTTTTTAACCATCACAGAACAAAACAAAAAAGTAAAGGTCCATTCTTGTCTCACAATTTCATTTGTGAAATGAAGATAACAAACAAGCCTTCAGACTCCATAACTCTAGGTCCACTAAAATCAAAACGCTGACCCTTCATTTGTGTTTCCTTTAAATCAGATTGTGTTAACAGATGAGTGGTCCTTAGAGGTTATGTCCTGCTTGTCAGGGTTATGTCAGGGGTAAGGCTAACTCCCAAGAATACAGACACATAAAAGGTCCACATTGGGTGCCAACTGTTAGCTATAGAAATAAAGAAATAAAGATTACTGTGAGAAGTGTGCCTTTGACATGTACAATATTATACACACAAGAGGATGTTGCAGCATGTTAACTAATATACACGGGTCTATGTACAACAACAATTACAACTTTGGTAGTAAAACTAAAATATATAGTAAATTAAACCTTTCTGGGGGATTTTAACCACTCACACACACACAGCTCAATCAAGTCACGTGTTCCTTAGAAATCTTGATACATGTTGTTGTAAATGCAGCATTTCAGTTAAAGAAGCTTCAAAAATAGAGCATGATATCAAAATGTCTAAAATCACAGTTTGAAATTAGTTTAGAAAAAACAATACAATTCCTTATCATGGCAAGGTTTGACAGAAAAGACTGATTAAACAAATCAACATCTAATACACAGCTCTACAGTTACAGAACTGATTCTATGGCATAGAATCAAAAACAAGACAACAGATATTGATTCATCAACAGATGTATTCAAGCCTACGATTTACATTTTATTTGCGCTATCAATGTTCAAAATGTATTAAATAGGAACATAAAAAGTGTTGAGCTGATACTGATGAGCAGAAATGATTGATTTTCAGTGACATGACAAGCTGAGTACAGACAATTGGTGTCTAGAAAAATAGAATTCATGTGGAAATTCAAACACCTAACTAAATGACAGAACATAGCACAGAAACGTCTTACTGTAATTAAACTACCAAACAAAAGTTGATTCAATGGAAAAACAGATAACTTGAAAATTGGTTCAGAATGCTATAAAGTTGTAAAACATTGAAACCTTTGTCATTTCCAGATTCTCCAAACAGTCTTCAGAAAACAATGCCGTTTTAATCAAAGCACAACATGGTAAAACTGTCTGTAATACTCTTCAAGTATGATAAAGATCATGTCACCTTATATTTCTTAAATTTACTTCCACATGCATAGGACATACCAAATAAATTGAGAAAATGTTCTCCATGTTGTTGGACAAGGTTTTAGGCTGAACAAAAAATATATGAACCCACAGGTGAAAGGACTTTTTGGGGGTATGGGGTGGGAAGGTGTACCAAACAGAAATCCCATGCAATACTCATCCTCTTTTACGAGGTTCATGTCTTTCTCCCAACTGGATCACAGTTAAACTATATTTACAAAGCGCTTGTTTTGGCTCAGTAGGCTTTGGCTTTTCAAGAGAGGATTTTCTCCCGAGTCTCGGGTAGCTTGAGAGCCAGGAGGCCGCCGCAGACCAGGGCGGCGAA
Source organism: Osmerus eperlanus (assembly GCF_963692335.1). Classification (NCBI taxonomy): domain Eukaryota; kingdom Metazoa; phylum Chordata; class Actinopteri; order Osmeriformes; family Osmeridae; genus Osmerus; species Osmerus eperlanus. The sequence goes on from NC_085027.1 coordinate 7,069,053, forward strand.
AGCCAGGAAGATGGGGATGATCTTGGTGATGCCAATGAAGGAGGCAAAGATGAAACTGCCCATGATGGCGGCAAATTTGCATAGAGCATTTAGGACACCGAATGCTGTGCCTCTGCAAACAAACAGACGGACAGACAATAATGGTCTGACAATGCTCCTTTCATAAGTTTATGAAAACTCCACACCAAATCTTTCACAGTTACGAGCAAGAGTTTTATGCTCATTATGATTCTACAACAGGAGATTGGTTGTGTTGAGAGTTACCTTTTAGCCGAGGGGTAGAGCTCAACTGAGATGACCTCCAGGCCATTCCAAGCTGCCACGCTGGTTCCATAGAAGAGGCACTGCCAACATATAACTGCCCCTGGGCTGAAGCTTAACAATAGGAGGAAGGAGCATCCAGAGGACGCTAGCATAGAGAACCCTGTGAAGAGAGGGAAGAAAGAGAGAGAAAGTGACAAAGAGAGTGACAGATATTTAAAAAGAGGGGTAATGATACACTGAAGAGGTTGAGACAAAACCATATCCTAACAACATAATCACCCGGAAATCTTGAGCACCTTTCCAGTTCTGACAGACCTTTTGTCTCGAAACTCCTCCAATTTTCTTCCTTGCTCACCTATAATTTTTATCCTTCCTATCTTGTCCATGAAGAGGGCAGATATTATGTTGCCAGGCAACACTGCCAGGCTGCCCAGGAAGCTGACCATGTAGACGACAATATCGTTCTCCTCCTGAAAGTTCAGATGGCAGCCCTTCTTTGGATGAAGGAATGTTGTGTTCTCCAGTCGACAGTCTTTAAACTTCTCTTGCCAAAGATCTGCACATTGCACAGGAAAAAAAGACAACAATCAACCCAAAAAAATATGATCTCAGGTGGGGACTCATAAATATTGGAGATTTACAGAATCCTTCTACACAGAATCCAGTACCTGTGTTGTAGAACATGGTGTTTTTTATGGTGCAGTTCTCAAAAAAAGTATTAGTTGACTTGATGTCTTCAAAGATGCAATTCTCAAATAGGGAATCCTCAAATTTCACAGACTTGATTTCTATGTTCATGAACCTAAAATGAAACATCACAGCAGTTTACCGTAAGTGAATGTGCTGAAATCTTATTCTAGAAATGTCTTAAGAAATATGTTGAAAAAATGTGTATGTAGACTTACCTGTCATGGATGTATTCTCCTTCTTTGTGGATCTGGTTTACCAGCGAGAAGTTGAAGTGGAATCGTTCCACTCGTTCTCTGTGGAAGAGCTTGACCTTGGACTCATATTCTTCGTACTGCATGTACTTGATCATGTCAGGGAACCACACAGACAGGCCATGGTAGCTGAGACAAATGCAGAACCACTGTTATTCTCACAGCAGATTACCATTCTCAGGTCATATAGGAGGGGGCTGATTGATCTACTGTGTTAGTGAGGGTTCATTCATGCATTTAATCATTCATTCAGACATCCAGTCGTCCTGTGTATCTTCTGTGCCACATCTGTGGTAATCCTCACCTGAAGGCCAGGGTGAACCAGACAATGGCCAAGAACAGCCCCTGCAGTCTCAGTTCTGGTGCTGCGAGTGACGTCACATTCTGCATGACCTGCGATTGTAAACCAAAAAACATGACGCATTCATCCTGACTGCAAATGTATAGTCATGAAGGATCACACATCCATGGCATACAATGATACCCAACACATCTCCATTTTACTTCCTAGCGTGCTGTGATTGGCCCACCTGTTTGAGCATGGTCGTGTGCCGGACAGTCCAGCGCTGGAAGGCAGTGCCGGTGTCACTTTGGATCTCTATGAACTCGTCCTCCTGGGTCTGAGGAGTCTTAATACTGGCTACCTGTAAACATGTCGGCAAACATTAGGCTGAGATTCAACTACAGGTCTGAGGGAAATAAGAAAAACCAATTTCAGACACAAGTTTATCATGTTCAATGTAATCTATTTTACAAGCTGTTGTTGTGTACAGTGTGAGTTTTGACTCACTGTGAACACCCTCTCAGGCTCTCCCTTGGCCTTCCAGTTGGTGTCGTGGACCTGCCTGAGGATCATCCAGGCCTCGTCGTGTCTGGCGCTCTGACAGAAACACAGGTGCAAGCTGTCAGCATCGCAGTACTGCATCCAGCCACGCTGGGCTGTGATATACAGGATCATGTATTGGTTTTGTGGACTGTTTATGTCCCAGGTTTACAAGCCCTTGTCAGATAGCATGCCTGTGTGATTCTGGTGTTATTTAGAGAAGGAACAGGCCCAGTGACTGATGATGACTCATCAGTTTTCAACAGTAGGCACCTAACACCTTAAGAATTATATACACTGTATACGTATATACACACACACACACAAAGCAGAAAACATACAGTACACTAACAAACACATGCTCAGACATTTCATTATGCCTTTTAAGCACACTAGCAGCTTCATCAAGGCCATGGTCTCCAGTGCGCTCACCTCAAGGAGGAAGCGAGGGCTCTCTGGCATGAAAATGAGCCCGACGAGCGCCGCCAGGGCAGGGAATATGCACACCAGGATAAACACCCGCCAGGTGTGGACCTGGAACTCGCTCCCCATGCTGAAGCCCCAGCCTGAAGTGCAGCACAACACAACACAGGATCTTAATTTCCTCTAAGCCCTCTGGTCCACATTACCGGTAACCCCATCATAATGTCAGCTTCATCAACAAGGAAATGGAATTCAAATCTAGTCTTGGTTCATGTGGATGTGTGTTTTGAAGGATTGTTGAAGGAAAACACACAACAAATGTTTACCAGCTGGTTTAGAGTTGGTCACCCTTGAAATTGTCCTTAGCATTTTCACAATCACTGTCATCATCTTCACAATGGTAATCATCCCCCTCATCCTTCTCCTCCTCATCCCCCTATTTTAGGGACTCCTACCATAGTGGGGGATGATGCCCCAGGCAGTGAAGGAGGCATACAGCCCCCCAAGCATCCAGAACATGCAGAGCCAGCTCAGGTGCTCCCCACGCTTGTCCATCTGCAGGAACTCAGAGTAGTAGGTGTACACGATGGGGATGGAGCCTCCAATCCTGCAGGAGAAAAACAACATCTGAACTCTGGAATTCTGAAAACCTATTCAACATTGTTTAATGTGAATAGAACATGTGCACGCACAAAGAAACAGGGTGTGATTTCTCTTTGACCTTGCGGTTCTGGGAGGTTCGGTGCAACTCAAATGAGAACAGCTTGTCTGCAGATGTGCTTTTATTACTGACGTGGGACTCATCAATGTTCTAAACACACAAAGGCTGAATGTTCTAATTCAGGAACCGGGAATTGAAGTTTCAGGGCTTGGCTGGTGTTAAGACTTAAGTGGTCTTGGCCACAAGCATGCACTGAACAGCTCAAGCCTGCAATAATCCTGAAAAGTGGGTTTTGGCCTGAGTTTGTTAACGAGGTGAGAATGTAACATGGCTGACCCACAGTACGTGAGAACATGTGTGACTTCCTTTCAGCCGGTGACAGAAAATTTCCTCTACAGTTCCCGAAGACCTAGGTTTTCTTTTTGTCTGTCACTAGTTTTCCACCTCCTTTTTCTTTTCCATCCCGTTGCATTGGTGACCTTGGTAAGTGTTTAGCACTGTACTGGTGTTATTGGAGCACAGGGGAATATTGCCCCTTTCAAGACCAAGCAGTATCTATTCTATTGTGTGTCTTGCTCTTGTGAATGCAAATTGATTTTTAGGATGACATTTGGAAAAAAACATGTTTTCTGAAACTTCACTTGAAGTGTGACTCACCCGAAGCCAGACCAGAACCTGAAGAAGAGGAAGGAACCGTAGCCCTGTGCAAAGCAGGACAGGAAGGAGAAGACCACATCTATAGTCAGCACGTAGATCAGACACTTTCTGCGTCCCATCTTGTCCGACAGGCCGCCCCACACAAAGGCCCCCACCATCATCCCTACGTACACAAGCAAACCTGCCAGACAAACACAAACACATGAGGGGAGTTTAGTTTTTTTTTGTTTTGTTATAGTGTGAACATTAAACCCCTTTTGGTTCAAATCAAAGCCCTCGTAAAAGAACAAAGACACATTTTTGTTTTTTTAAGTATAATTCACTGTACAATTCTGGGCCTTGTGCAACTTTCGGTGAACCCTGATAGTTAACTAGGTCTGTATTGGTACTGATGTTCAAGACAAACCAAGCAGCTAGTAGGTGCAATATTTTCCACAAGGGGGCTCAGTTTGTCCAATTGTTCATTAAACGGAAGGGACAAAGGGTCATGTTTGCTTGAGGAAGAAATCCCACAGTTGTTTCCCATAAGAGAAGGATGAGAGAAATAGAGAGAGACTGAAAGTAGCTGAACAAAGGCAAAGTGACATAATTTGACTTTAACCATGGAATATTCTAGTCAATTGAAAGGATGGGCCGTGATGCCTCTTATAATCTAATGAGAATTTATACGAGATGGCCCATATACTGCATGTTATCAGAGCTCATCATTTTTAGGACCATCAGTGATAGCTCAGCTCTTCTGTGGTCTCTACAGCCCTCTCAGCCTAGATTGTGTTTTTACTACACACGCCTAATTACGGAGGGTGTAAGCAGCTTATGGGGCACGTGTGGATATACTGTGCACCTTTCTGCAGGATTACTCCCAACTCCCAACCCCCAACCCTCAACCCCCTGTCCTTGTAAAGCACAGTAGCAGCTGACGCTACGTCCAGGGGCCAACGGCACCCCAGCTGAGGCTCTGTGTGTGTCACAGCTGGAGTGTCACCTCTAATTCTGGGTTCATGCTGCATAATGGTTATCATTTAAATGGGGGGTCAACTGATTTTGTGCGCATGGGTCATTTTTGATTTTAAGACATTCAACTCATCCTCTTTTGAGCTCTCCATACTTTAAGGGCTAGTTGCCTATGAAGAGGGGGACTGACACATCAACAGCAGAAAAGGAAACCATACAAAAGTGCGTGGCAGAACATTATCAACTTCAGGCCACCCACTGCACAGCCCATCCCATTTATGCCAGCAGATAAAGTAAATTCAATTTAAGACAGGCCCGAGGCGTCCTCAGGGTCTGATGAGGCAGAAGGACCCCCTACTGGCTAACTGACAGCTACACGGCCCATGATGCAAAGCACCCCGTCTTTGAACAGTTGTACTAGGTTAATATCAGAGCTTTAGCAACGTCTCTGGGAGTTCACCTGCAGGTTCGCCATCAATCAGTGTCAATGATCACCCCTGGAAGGCAGTTAGGGAAATGAGGGAGATGGGATGAATGTTAAAAAGCTGCCATATCATCTTCACATGAACTTTAAGGTGAGATGGAGCTCTGGGGGTTCTCGTTTTACAATTTTCATGCATCACAGAATTTTCAGTGAAGGAAACCAACTAAAGGATATTCTGTGTATTTTTGTAAATATTTTCTATCTACCAGTTTATCAATTGGGATTTTTTTTCTGTTGAATCTTTCTGTGAATCACTCCTTAAAGAGCCACACAACTTAATGTATATACACTGTACTTAATACCGGTCAGAATGGATTCATTCCTGAGTAAGTCTTTAAATTTGCATTGGCCCCACTTCTCATCTTACCCAGCATGCCCTTGTTGGCGTTTGTTATGCACATGTCCTTCTCTGCACTGGGCAGGACAAAGCCCACCACAAAGCCATCCACGCCATCAGCCATCAGCGCCATGCCCAGCACACCGAACAGGGTCCACTGGAACCGGCCGTGCCCACAGTCCTCCATGATATTTTCATACTGCTCCGGGAGGTCCTCCTCATCGTCGCCCTCAGCCGCCATGCGGGCCTTCTTCCTGGCCTCGGCCCTCGCTGCCCGCCGGGCCTCCTTGATCTCATCCGGGTGGGGGATGCCCTGGTACTCCCCTTCGTACATCTGCTCGTCCTCATCGTGGCCCTCGGTGGCGTCGCTGGCAGCGTCCTCCTCCTGTGGAGGGTAGTCTGTCTGGTAGGGGTAGCCGCTGCCCTCCTGCCCTCCCCCCTCGCTGTATGTGGGGTACTGGTTCTCTCCGCCGATGTCAGTCCCCTGCTGGTTGACATTGTTCTGATACGGGTCGTCCATGGTTGCAGATGGAGGGAGAGTGTTAGCACTGTCACCGTTGTATGCTGGTGGACTTCCTGTTGGCTAGATTGGCATAATCTTTGGCAGCCAACTCAGCGGTAATAATTGGAGTATTCCAGTTAGGGGGTAAGTGTTTGCGCCTTTGAACAATGACGTTATGCTGTCGAGTTCTGATGTTATGTAAGGCCTTAACAACTGTGTTGAAACAGTTCTACCTCCTCTGGTGTATGTCTGCACAAGGCCACATGCTGAACCTGAAAGGGAGAACACAAATGTTTTAGACACTTCAACAAGATCCCCAACTGATGTATCATCATCATACAGTATCTGTTTTATATTTGGTGTGTAAAAATGACCAAATATTTCATCAAAACTGTGAATCGATGTGACACCAAATCAAGCTACTGTAGGGTTGTTGTATGTGTCCCGTGTTTGCAGTGCGACTCTCTCAGAAAAGGATTATCTTCAACTCTCACAAGTATTAACTTCCCTGTGCAGTTCTTCTTGTCTGTCTGGGACTTTGATGCCATTTTGATCCTCATAATAGTGACACACACAGATGCAAGTCAGCTTCCTTATAGGGTTGTACACTTCCTGTATCCCGGTAGTGCACACAAACGCTGAGTGCAATCTACACCTGTTTCATATGTAGTTGTGGTAATGACCTTGTTGAGTGCAATGTACTGATTTCATGTTCTATTTTTCTTTCTTTCTCTCTGTTTTTCACTGCCTGGTCTACTATTTGTTTCATTCTCATTTAAATTTCATGGATGGAGAGTGGCAAGGCCAGACTGGAACAGACCAGAGTAGACTTCCTGTGAGGGTCCTCCATACCAGTAACAATTCTCTGTCGTCACGACAGATGAGAGCTGCAATTTAATCCATCTTAAGACTGCAGAAATGTCATTGTGCCCTGTTTCTATGGCTGCAAGCTTTGGGTGATTCTCTCCCAATGAAATCAGCAGAGGTGACAGAGAGATGTTAACCAGATCAGGTTGAGCTCTTGCAGAAATGTTGGATTCTGCTTTTCTACTTATCAGAGATGTATTCATGTCAATTTAATTCACTGTATGAAAAAAAATATTATACAGTGAAAACTCAGAGTCTGAGTAAACTGAGGTCCTTAAATGTTATCAGGACATCCAGTGTTTGCATTCCTGTATGTTCAAGTCAGTTATTTTTGCAGAATGAATGGTTGGTGATGGACTGAAAATCCCCACCACTAAATTAAATGAGTAGAGAGGTACTTTAGGCTTGGAGGGACTTTCTATGGCCGCATTAGTGTTCACCTTCAGTGTCCTGCTGCAGGCCTCACTGCCTGATGGCTGGCCAGCTGGTCTTTACATAACTAACGTCTCTACCGCTCTCTCTCTCTCTTCATCAGTGACATCATCCACGGTTTTTGATCCCATGTGGATCTGGTTGCTTTGATGAAGAACAGGGGATGAACTAGGAAGTGAATTAGAGGTGAATATGCAATTGGTGCTGTAAGACCTTCAAAAAGTAGAAAAAGCTGAAATGGCAAACAAGACTAAAAGCGTTAAAGCTTAAGTTAGTACATGGAACAATTAAACGATGTACATAATATTGCTTTTGATGTTTTAAACTGAAGGTGGATAAGAAGAGGGAAGTGTGACGTCATCACAGTGAAACTAATTGAGGGCACACATGAAGGGCATGTTTGCCTCTTTCTATACCGAGCAAATAATGAAGTTGGACTTTCAAAATGGAAAAGCTGGCAACAGAAGGGACCCCAACACACTTGAGTTTTTGGGTCGGAATCACTTCCACACCAACACATCTAACGTTGAACACTGAAAAGGCTTTACGAATGGGAGATTTGCCAAAATAAAATTGCCACAGGTTTAAAAGAACCAGACAGTTTCAGTTACTACAATGGTCATATCATATGCCTAAACATCAAATAAAACTTAAAACGATTGGCTGTCAGCTCAGGCTCTTGATGGCCTAGAGAGGTCAAAGGGGAATCCCTCGCATAATGTACCCACACAAATATTTCATGACCTCTGCTCTGAGGGCCCGGGTGCCCCAGACAACCCATCACACCATTGTAACCAAAACAGCTGTGGTAACTACTGACTGTTACAGGTAACAGACCACATTACCTACCCAAGTCTACCCAAAAAGTATTCATATTTTTTAATGAAAATATAAATGGAATCAGCTCTCTCTGTTGAATGGTGCAATAGTTTAGGAACAAATCCCATTATTATATCGCAAAAAGTGTTTAGTCCATTTGGTTTAAATTTCAATTGTAACGATTTCCTCAATAACACATTTTATAATCAAGATATTTTCTGTAAACAGTTGCAGGAAAATATTTCTTAATTTCTTAATTTCGAAGGGAATGACCATTCCAATAGGTTTACAAAAGCACAATTAAACCCTTTCCAAAGTTGAGATAAACAGTTTTAAGATGGAAAGTTAAACTACTGAATCAGTACTGTAGCTACTCTTTTTCTAATCTTCTACATTCAACATTTTTACAGGATCTAAACTTTCATGTAATTTCATTTTTAAATTAGATACAATCCCATGCAGCATTTTACTTGATTTTAAAATTGTTTTTTTTATTTTATTAAATTGTACAATTTCAAAATCAATATTCTTACCAGACTTGACATCGCAGTGTTAGGAATTTCTGTTGTGAACGTCAGTAAATAAATTCCAGAGAGGTTTGAAAAAGATACAGAGACTTTAGCGATGGCAACCCTTACATGTCACTTTAGCATTCGGCCGTACTGCAGACTGGGGCGGGAGGGTGGGGAGTGGGGGATTAGGCTGCAAACTCACTATCCCCCCCTGGCTCATCCCCCAGAAGCTTCCGGTTGACCCCCACTGGACAAAATGGTACGATCCTTTAGGCTTATAAAGCAGGGCCAAAGAGAATACCAACCATTAATTTGGGTGTGTGGCAGATGTGTTTGTTTCAATTGTAGAGATTAACAATGAGTTGGAGTATCAACAATGGTGGGAGGAGGGTGGAAAAGACCCTCAGGGGTTTAAATCAGCTCAGTGTAACTGACTGTAGCCAGGATCACAGCTTTGGCAAGAAAGACAAAACTCAGGACGGAGAGAAATAAAGGTGGAATGATGATGTCATAGCAAAATCCACAAAGTACAGCATCACACAGGAACAGACTGGAGAACCAGAATATACAGATTGCATGCTGCACATTTTACATAATAATTTCTGGACACCACTTTGTCTACGGTTTTGTCTGCCAGTTGTCTGTAAACCAAAAATAACAGCGTATTTTATGGCACCTTTGAGGGCCCAGCAAAGCATTGACTGATCTGTTCAAGCGATCTTGTCATAGCCATTGCTGGAGAGCTGGGGTGATCAACAACCAAATGAATGTATTGGGGGAGGTTGGTGGCAGTGGTGGTCATTTCAAGGAAGTCACTCCAGACTCCAGAAACTCCAGACCCCCACTCCAAGCCGAGAGACTTGGTTTGCTCTGCTACGGGACATCATTGTGGATAGTAGATGTCTTGCATAGAGGCAAAGCTCCCTAATCCATAGGCCTGATAATTCGAGTGCAAAGAGGATTAGCTCCACCCTAACCGAGCCATTGGCTAAATTTAGACCTACACAGTCTCTGTCTTCACCACTCTCCATTTGTCCCTCCCCCAACTCCGCCCTTTACTTTCTCCAATCGTATGTCATGTGGTTCCAATGCTTCAATCACACGCGCGGTTATCCCTGACGCGAATGTGATGCTCCTGGGTCGACCTAATCTGCACAGACTCTGGTCAAATAATTTATCTCAAAAAGGCCTATGATGAGTCTGAGATTCATTATATCTTCTGGACATCTCCAACTCGATCTTACTGTACTATCTGAACACTTTCTGAACACATGATCAGAAGACCAGCATTGTTCAGAGAGGATGTGTTGGTGTTTTGGGTGTAGTGCTCTTTTAATTTCTCCCTCAGCTAGGCTTTGTCCTCTAGTTTAAATGTGTAGGATTATTGTTACATGTGGCCCAGTTGCACGAGTCAGGTTGAGAGAAGTGTATGTGTGTGTGTGTGTGGGGGGGGGGGGGGGCGGGGGGGAGGGAGGGAGTACACGGGGATGGGTCTGCAAAAACAGCTTGTTAGCTTAGTGAGGATAGTCATAGAAAATCTGGTTATGGATGTCTGCTACGATGTACGAAAATTTAAATTTATGAAACAGCAGGCTCTGGGTGAATGGGACAAAAGGGATATTTTTTTTACATTAATCTCCCATTTAGTTCAGTAGCACACTGGACATATTGAGGTAGGTAGGTATAGGTAAGTAGGTAGGTAGGTAGGTAAGTACTTGAGGTACAGTAGGTAGGTAGGTAGGTAGGTAGGTAGGTAAGTACTTGAGGTACAGTAGGTAGGTAGGTAGGTAGGCAAGTACTTGAGGTACAGTAGGCAGGTAGGTAAGTACTTGAGGTACAGTAGGTAGGTAGGTAGGTAGGTAGGTAGGTAGGTAGGCAAGTACTTGAGGTACAGTAGGCAGGTAGGTAAGTACTTGAGGTACAGTAGGTAGGTAGGTACTTTATAGATAGATTACAGAAGGGTATATTGCGGATTTGTGCATATTGGACATTTTTAGTGTGCTGCCACTGCGGCGTGCCTCGTCTCCAGTGTCTACTCCTAATTAAAGAGGAAGAGATCTGGAGAAGTAATCCCAGGGATTTAGTAAAGGGAGGTGGGATGCAGAGTTAAGGGAGGGGCAGTGGTGTTTCAACCTTTTCAAATCCTTCTCAACAGATTGGTGATGCGCTCCAGGCTTAAGTCACCTGACTGCCTTGTCCACTGGCGTGCAGCAGTATCCGTAGAGTGTAGGAAAAACACGCAATGATATGCTGTACAAACTGTTCCGGCTGGACACATAGATAGACACACAAACACACTGGGAGATTCCTCTAAATAAGTGTTCACCTTGGAGCAACTTTGAAATCTGAATATTTTGTGTATGTGATAACAACAACTACACATTTAAAATGTCTGCGCTTGCTATCGAACAGGAAACACAGTATACATAATCGCACACTTCAAGAGATGGTAGCATTACAATAGTAACCTCTAAAATGTAAATGTTGAATATGTGTCCAACCATGATGATGGGATCATTCATTGCCTGACCTGCAGCAGTAAATACAGCGCCATCTAGTGAGTACATTTGTTGCAGAACTACTGCAAACAACAGCTGAACCATTGCAATAGAACACCCGCAAGCAATGTACAGTAATATGTAACCAAAAGCAGCCTACCATGAAATTATACTGGTATAAATGGCATCCTACATCAATGGAGCATATTTCATACTGTACCTGTTTAGCTAATATTTACCAAGGCGTCTTTAATGATTCCTGTGTGACTGTATTGCTGTTTGTGGTAATGCTATGTGATGAGTTTAATACAAAGCACAGCACAACTGGAGTGTGTATGTGTTTTGGGACATTGACTTCTTTAAATGCCAGGAGCTTACGGTTTTAGCAGAGCTAAATTATTGTCCTCCCTTCTCTATTTCTTTACTTCTCACTCTGTCTCTCTCTCTCCCTCTCTCAAATCTGTTTCTCCCTAAACCCTCTCTCCCCCTCTCTATTTCATTCTATATTTCCTTCCCAGCTTGTTTTTTGGCTGTCCGCTCTATGTTTATCCCACCCTTGTTGCCAATGCTTCTTCCTCCAGCAGGTCCTTCAACTTACAAAACCTCTTTTGTAAAGCGACAAAGCCTGCAATGTACTTCTTTGTGTCATGCTTGTTTCCCTGTCTCCTTGGCAGGGCCACAGCAGGGCTAGACTACAGAGCATGGCTTAAGATTCCCACCACGTTTCCCCCTCCTCTGACTATCACAAATGTGTTTAAGTGCAGCTCAGCATGACATAGTGGAGATTTTTTTCTGCACCCTTTCCTATTTATCTAACCCCAGAATTGGTTGCAAAGTTGGAAAAAGAGAGTTCAATTGTTTCCTGGAAGAAGAGAAGAGAATTGTGATGCCTCCCTGCTCCCAGAAGCAGCAGATCTTTTTCCAACACTATATGGATTTGCTTGGAATTTAAGGTAAATTTACTACAAATAGCACCTTGTCTGGTGACAATATTGTTTCTGTTAATGCTGTATTGAATTCTTTGTGTAACGCTGTGAGCTAAGGAGCATGTGAATACACTGTAAAGGAAAGGACCACACATGCAGCAGTTGTGTCTGAGTGTATCAGTATGCACTGCTGTCTTTCATTATGTTGATATTTCCTTCAAACCAAAATAGGAAAAAGCTTTTCAGGGAGAATATTGAGCAATGTCAACCATAAAACCCCTACTGTATTGTAGGTTGTTTATCTTGCTTAAAATGGGTAAAACTGATTCTACAACCTACATTTTATTTGTTAAGATCTAAGTCCTGCAAACACAGAGTGCCTTCACTTGGACGGTGGCCTGATGCAGGGCAGCCAGCTACAGACTGAAACACAGCTGCCTCCAAACACAGCTAGCACCATCCCCCGAGGGCCAGCCCCATATTATTAACAGTAATTTAATGTCTGGGACTGTGGACTCACATGCAAGCGTAGCTAAAATGGCTGAATGGTTCTACTGAGCCTGTAAGGCTTGAATCCAGCTCCACTCCCAAATGGTTTAACAGTTAATCACCCATATCATGCCACCCTAAACTCCTCAGTAATGGTTTGTGTTGTAAGGGGAGATAGGGGAGACAGAATTTCCCTCACATACAGAGTAATTACTAAGTGAGGAATTTAGGCCGTGGATGAAAAGTCACAAAGCTGTTTGTCTTTGAACCGTAAGAATTAAAATGGTTTAATAATTCAATAGGTTGAACATCTATCTACAGTAATGGGGTAGTGGTGCGAATCTCATTACATGACTCTTAAGAGTCATATGAATTCGAGACTTTCTTTGTCAACGAAAATCTACACTTTAGAAAACAGTTTATATCAACTACAACAGAATAAAGATGTATTTAGATCGACAAAGTAAACATAATAAAGTTGTCTGAAATACATTCAAGATCCACAGATTAGACTCCGTGCACGTTTAATGGACCATCAAATGTCCATCCTGTTGCCAAACTTTGTCATTATTCGTATTGACACGAACCCATTCGTTGCGCTGCTTTAGGTCTACCACTAGAGGACCGTACACACCACACAAGTTTGACTGATGTGCCTGAGGTAGGCCATGATATAGGTAGGCTACAAGGTATAACATTCACTATCATATCACAGCTGAATCCTTCCTTTCACCATTTGTTTGATGCGAAGCCAAATCCTAAACTCACGTTTTGGTTGAAGTGCACAACGTCTAGGCTCACTCCTGAACTGTCTCTCGTTTGGGGTAGATATTGCCTACTTTATATTTTAAGAATAGATAACATGCACTAATATGTATTCAGTGGGCCAATGGAATAGGAGATATTTGAACACCTTTCCACTTCAGTGCACACACTTATCTCTCAAGACCCGCCCATCGCTTTTAGTTGTCCATGGAAACGCGTAACAACTTTCAACAAGTGGATTTTTCGTCTCAGACTACTCAGAGAAAGGTAGCTTTGGTGCTCATTCATTTAGGGAGTTGGATTACAGTTTATCGCAAACTGAGACTATTCCCCTTCTACGTTGTTAATTTTTTTTTTGTAAATGTTTTACAATAGTCAATTTTGACTTGCGGTCAGAAACAGAAAATGCTTCTAAAAACGATGTCCACGCATTAAAGTCCTGAAGTTGGAGGTAAGAGTAACATACCTAGCTAGGCTATATGTTTGTCGTCCTTAAACTTTTGAGTTTAGTAAATAACTTAAATTTACATTTATCATTTTATGTTTGCATTTTACATCCATAAAACGCCTTTCCTCACTGCTTTGCCTAAGTTTCGCCGGTGGCTACGGCATCTGCAGCAAGAAACGAGTCTACTGTAGCCTAGAGTTTTTGCAAAAAGTTTTCTAAGTTGATACAGTTCAAAGTGTGGCGTTGCATACATAAGTGCCTGTGAGCGAAACATAGCTGTCTTCTCGTGTAAGCCATAGCGATACATTTTATTTTACTGCATGCTGGGTCGGTTACAACACGGTGCGCAGTAAGACTGAAGTGTGCGAGAAAACAGACGTAGCCTAGGCTACCATAGAGTTGCATTCAATTCCACTTGATCTCACAATGTTACATGCCCCATCTCCAAGGCACTTATTTGCCAGGGAATGTAGGCCAGGGTAACTGAGGATCTTCAAGTCCAGAGTAGAATAACAGGTGTATGTGGCCCCAGAGTAAATCAAAATCACATTACATGATACAAGAGCCTTTCAACAACAATATAGGCTACCAGGCTTATCTTCCATGAATACTAGGCCTAGGCTATTTCTTAAAAGTTACATTTACATTTATTCATTTAGCAGATGCTTTTATCCAAAGCGACTTACAAGAAAGAGCTTTACAAAAAGTGCATATGTCAATGAACGAGATAGCCCAAAAAACATTGCGGGTAGCCAAAACATGAAGCATACATTGTGAAAAGCAAATAAGTGCAGAATGGGTAGAACCAGAAGAGCATGAAGTTTTTTATTGCTAGAGTATACCTGGAGGAAAGCAAGCAATAATAATATAATTCACAGCGAGTAGAAGTAGTTAAATCAGTTCTAACTAACCAACAAGTGCAACAAGTCCCTCAATAAGTGTTGTTGTGTTCCTGTAGGAAATAAACTAACATCTGATCCAACAAATCTTTCTTAAGTACCATTGTACTACCGTTGTACTTTCTTAAAAGTTGCCAGAAACCTTAAGTTGCTTGTGTGAACAGGAATATCATCAGTGCCTGTGGTGTGTGTGCATGTGTGTATGTAATTATGATTATTTCCCCCACCATTGTAAATTTTAAGATCACCATTCAAAATTAATCTATATTTACTTCAGGAGAGTAATCTACTGTAACTAGTAAGTTAACAATAAGGGAGCTACAGTGGAGCACCATAAATTACCATGAGCCTCCCAGCCCCAAACTTGACAAGAGTCAATTCATCATGCCTAACCCCTCATTTAATAACTGTGCAGGGGATGAGCAGTGCGTGAGCCTTGTAATTACTGTGTATTTACAGTAGAAAAGGACCATTAGGTAGACTCGAAACGCTTCAGTTTGCAGTGAAGAATCCTCACTTCAGGCGTTTTGATAGACCTTTTTATTCCCACGTGAATAAAAGCCTTTAATTTGTTGTTGTTAAGACTAGAGTCACAGGAGTGACTGACGAGCCAAGCGGCACAAGTGGCTGAGCGGTTTGGGAATTGGGCTAGTAATCAGAAGGTTGCTGGTTCGATTCCCGGCCATGCAAAATTACGTTGTGTCCTTGGGCAAGGCACTTCACCATACTCTCTTCGGGGGGGAATGTCCCTGTACTTACTGTAAGTCGCTTTGGATAAGAGCGTCTGCTAAATGACTAAATGTAAATTCCAAAATACCAGCTGTCTGCAAGAAGTAGTCAAATGCTATGCACCACCCTACTGCATTTCTGCACGAGCTGGCGTGTTTAATTGAAATTTATAGTCTGTACTAGGATTGTTATTCCCTGCTTCTATAGGCCTTTACCAGGGTGAAATATTATTTTCCATCACTTTTTTCTCTAGACTATCTTCGTAGATATTAAAAGTCAAAGGTGTCTGTTGTTATTGTAGCCCTACAAAGCCATTCACCTCAATGGAGGGTGAACAATGAAGGTGGCAAGGTGGAGCAGACATTCACTGCAGACACCTGACCCAGGGCCTGCTCCTCCCCCCCCTCCCCCCACCCTCAGTGACATCATGGCTTTTATCTGCTCTCGGTTTGTGCTAGCACAAAGCCATATTAGCTGAAGGTAATCAGTGTGGTGAGACCTAACATGCTGTGCACCGAGGATACCTGTATGAACACACCTGCGCCGTCCATGGACTTTACAGTTTTTAACTGATGTGGATCCCCTTCAAAGGATATTTGGAGTAATAGTTGTTCCTAGGTCAACTTTGAGGTAAGGTTTAAATGCTCCATTTACTGAAGAAAACAAATGAGCAGTGTAACAAGCAACATCAATAAGTTGTTAATAAGACCATTTTTTGTTGTGCTATTTATACTTCAGTGAAGTTACGTCTGTGGTATGTTCAACTAAATAGAATGTAAAGGCTGTAATGATTTTGTTCCTTGTTTTGGAACTGCTTTGGTCAAAGTTCCACCTCAATGCTTTTATTGATCTAAGAGTGCTAGGCTTACCCACATCCATTAAAGATAACTCTTGATAGCTTAGTTTTTACAATTAATGGGTCGTTTGTGATAGTTGTCTACTTCCACCCAAACATGCCCTTTATTTACAGAACTAGGCATGCTTGTTGACCACACTGTTGGGGGTGACGACTTACGAGCGAACAGTTTAATGCATTAGTTACGATGTTTCTTTCAGTAAATATTTATATCTGTTGTCCACAAAATGGATAATTTAATTACTAGTGTTTTCTTCTCCCTTTTTAAAATAGATGACAAATTGCAAGTGAGTCTCCAATGGATAGTGAACCAAAAATGCGTGGAGACCCCTGCATCACACTAGAGTGAATATTTACCAAAGAAAAACAGTGCTAGTCAACACAGAACTGTTGTCCATGATTGATTTGACTGGCCCTCCTGTAGGACTGAGGTTTGGGCTTCTCAGGATTCTCACAGCTTAAGGAGTCCTTCTCAAGCAAAGCCCTGCTTAGTCTCAATATGGGCCTAACAAGCACTTTCCCTGCTAAAACAATGGGGGCTCCCTCGGTTCTCTTTGTTTGGTTGGATTTTTAACTCAGCATCGCTATTTTGTCTTTACGTTTCTACCAGGCTATTAGCTAACTTGTTTTCTGAGTAAAGTAAAGACCATGCTAGGTATTGGAGGCCTTGCATATTGATTCCTGTTCCAAACTTCGCCCCGAGTTCAGATTTGTCCAGTGTCAGAAAGTCAGACAGTCAGCGCTGTCAGAAGAGAAGGGCAAAGGTCAAAAAGCCACATTGTTTGCTACAGTCTACATAACTCACTTAGGTTTGTTCAATCACTGCCACAGTATCCACCATTCTTAAGCTGTTGTCGGTAGCCACAATTAAATCACCTTACTTCAACCGAATTAGCCAGTTCCAGCTATCCAGGAACATGTTTCCCTCTAGAAACCAAACCTTGTGCCAAGGTCTGAAGCAAGGATTCTTTTGTGGCCCTCAGACATTTTACAGGCAGCTGTCTAGGATTCCTGACATGGAGGACTGGGGAGTTCCACAGTGTGAGACATAAAGCAGAGAGATGATCAAGGCCCAGGGCTGATTACAGGCTGTCCCTCAGCACAGCTCATAATGTGCTATCTGGCCCCACAGGTATAGGGTTTCAATGTAGGGGGTAATAACTGTCACCCAGCACTAAGGAGACCTTTCATCCCCCTGCCCCTTCTTATCAACCTACGTTTGTGTGTGTATTTCAGTACAGAGGCCACTTTTGTATGGTGTGGTGTGGTTGCCTTGGCGCGATAGTCTAATATCTGTCCTCCCAGACAGTGGCCTTGTTTTATTAAGTCAAGTAGCCATGACAATCCAAATTGCCCTCAACGTAGGGTGTTAAAGTAGCTATGACACTGTTGTCCAAGACGGGAGATTTACATCACTGTATGTCAGCCCAATGTTTATCAAGAACATGGAAAAAAAACATACAGGCATACATGACTAAAATAAATGTAAAAGACAGATGAGAGGATAAAAGTTAGCATTGTAGAACCCCACTGTTGTGGTCACTGGGTATGTTGTGGTCACTGGGTCTACAAGGCAGAGGAAGGTCAGTAGGCAGTGGATAACCATAAGGGACAGCAAGGGAGGTTAAATTAACCCTAGTTAAACATCAAACCCTGTCAGGCCCCTCCCCTCCACCCTGCCCCTGCCCTTCACCCCCCCTCCCTTCACAGCCCCGTACAACCACTCACCCATGACTAACATGGCTCCCAAGAGACCCCCTGCACTCAGATTTAACCCTTTGCTGAAGCTTTTTGTCTTCTTTCATTCACCATCCTTTGACTTTGTCAGTGCACTGCTAACAGAGTACTGACTGTGTGCTAAAATGAACACGTCCGTTACAGCAGATTGATAAGATTGCTGTGACTGAGCAATTGACTTTTCTGCCTTTATGCCACCTACAGATAGTGGTACATTTAGCTATGTGATCAATCAGTTGGTGGTTTTATCTTTCCGGGAACTGCTGGCATGACACGGTCCAGCTGAACCCCAAACCCCAGGGTGACTTGTCATTAAGCTCTCAAATGGCCCTGCTAGTCTGCTCTCACTAGTGATTACAGTCGAGACTTCTTCTAATTCCGCCTCCTATCTTGCCAGCATCAGAGTGTTCTTAACTGGCTTGTTTTCCAATTAGAAGGCCTCAGCACGGAATGCCAGGGCAATCTCAAGATAGAGATATCCCTGAGTTGTTTTTGTGTACGGTTGGCATGGAGATCAGAGCAAAAAGAGATCATGGTGGCAGCCGATTGGTCGGAATCCAGGAAGGGATGTACCCGGTCTAAAAGCGCCGGATCAGAGGCTACGAGGCAGCGAGTGCTCAAAAGAGATATTTAGTTACCAAGACAAGAAGCAGCAAGAGCAATTACTGCAGGGTCTTATTGCAATCTGGCAACGGTGAAAAGGTGCACCTCTGTAGGTGAAGCAAAAGCAAACACTGCCCATCCCTGAGACTTTTGTTCTGTCTCAGGTGTCACTATGGGTGCCTTGTATAGGATAGCACTTGAGTTCTATATCGGGCGTCCCTGTGTGCTCTTGAGTGTGACTCATCGGCTCACAGAAACACACAGCATGAAGCTCTGGTGCTGCCTGACGAAGGATTATTGTCCTCAAAACAAGAATGTAGAATGAAATATTCTTTAGGTCAGTTAATGACCAATGTTTGTTCCTGATGCATGACCTAGAAGTGGTGGTGCATGTAGCCTTGAAATGAACCCTAACCCAATCAAACCCTCAACCTCTTCACTGGTCCCACTTCGATAGACTGTATACGACTGTGGAGTATTGCAGTCTACTTTTTTTGTAAAACATAACATTTAATGTGATTAAACTAACCAGATACATAGGAAATTGTAAGGACAAGGACATTGTTTTTCAGAGGGCCTGGTTAAGTGTTTTTTTTCAGGAAAACTACAGCCATGGTCAATTATTAATGGGTAGATGATTGAGCTCTTAGCTCCGAGTGAGATGTTCCATGAGGAAGTGGCTGATAGGCTATGTCCTGTTAATGCCACCAGGTTGTCCTCGGTGACCCAGGGTCCACCCAGAGCTGCTTGGCTCTCCAGTCCAGAAGCCTAGGTCAGAACCTGATGTAGAAAGGACATTCTGCTTAGTAGCTGCTCCCTGCAGAACGTTGTTTTTCATCTCAGCAAAGCGTGATGTCACAGGAACCTGAATCTTTGGTATTGATGTGGACTTCCAATGTTACAATGGTGTAATGAAGCTGTTTTATTTAGATTTTCAAACCTTAAAAGCCTATCGCCTTGATGTTATTGAGATGTCAATGGGAAGAAACTGTAGACCTATGTTTTCATTATGCAAGGATCTATAGGAAACATACATTATTTGCAAGCTAGGTTAGAACACAGCCCAGTTCAGGGTTTCCCGCAGAAAATGTGTTAGTTAAGGTGGTAGGGTGAGATTTGCTGATGGACCTGGGGGGGGGGGGGGGGGGCAGCAAAGTGCTGCAGCAATTTGCTGCGGGATCCCTGCAGTTTATGAGCAGCATTGTTTATCTATGTGTATAGCCGTGGGACCAAGGAGGGCCACCACTGGTCTGTTCAGATCCTCGTCTCGGCTTGTTACTGTAACGTTTTTGGTGTTGAGAGAGCTTTTTGTCTCTTGATTTACAGCTCCATTTGCAAACAACCCCCCCCCCCCACACACACACACACACACACACACCACGCTGCCGTGAAGCTACAGATCGGAAAGGACAGTTTAAAAGCTGTTCAAAGTCAATTTGCTCAGTAATGGATACTAAAGGGAGAGAGAATGACGGCTGCTTCTGGGACCCTGTGTTGGAGACTGAGTTAATGGTTTGTGTAATCTCTGTCAACAGGTGTCTGCTGGCAGTGGGCTTGTGCTAAGAGGATGTTATTTCTCGAGGTTCTGGACCAGCGGTCGAATAGAGAGGATGTGAGATTGTAATGGCCAGATGGGTAGAGAGAGATAGAGAAAGAAAGAGAGAGTGGGTTTTTACCTGCTATGACCTCACAGATGGGAGAAATGTTGAGAAGTGTGGGGTAAGACACAAACCGTTGTAGCGTCAACATCTGGTATTTGGAAGTAATGTTGGCAAAAGATGTTTCGCAAACAACAAATCAATGTGTGTATTTATTTCCGTCATTAGATTTGTACTGGACTTATTTGGACAATGTAGTTTGTGCCAAGCTAACAACAGAGCCATTGTTGTCAGGTCTCTGAGGACGACACACCATCTGTCTTAGTTAGGAATAAGTCTATATTTGATGCCCTTCTCAGTTCAAACCGTCTTATGTGTAAGTCACATTGAAGAGGAAGCTTTGGAAGGATGTTGTAATTTTAGAGGCATTTCTGTTTAACACAATTCATGGAGTAACATTTACATCCGGTGATGTCGCAATAATTAACTTCCTTCCATGTTTAAAAGTAACATCCTCTGCTGGTTTGCAAAATAAATAAAAAACAACAGCATTAGTTTCTTGCCCAATGCAACTTTAACCCTCCCTATGCTAAGGTAACCTTCTCTGTGAAGTGGTTGGCATTGGGACGTTAAGCTCCTATCTGTAGGGAGGCACTGAAGATGAGGGCTGGTTGGTCAGACTATAGTATAATGTCTGACAGTTATCACTGAGACTCAGGAAGTGACTGCAGTGCTTTAAGGCAAGAGGATTACATCTTCAGGTATTATTAGAGCTAGCTGGTTATCCCTTAACTGATCCTCTTAATTCCAACATTAGCCCATTTATTGGGAGAAAAATAAAATAATATTAGTATCCCTAATATACAGTATCCAAGACCAATTTTTTTAATTATTTTTTATCTTAATTATATTAAGTTGTATTTGTAGGTTCATATCAGTATGTTGCACTAAGTTTAGCTTTAATACTAATGTTTGTAATCGGCCCTTTAGCTGCAAGCCTTGTAAGTTCATCATGAAGTTGGCTTTTTACCAACCTGCTGTAGTCAGAGCATCAGAGGACACGTGTGTGGTGTGTGTGAAGAGAGGACAGAGGCCAGTGTGTGTCCGTGATATGGGGCTGATAGCCTCTTAACCTCCTGCTGAGGCTTGGTGGCGCTGTCACATGCTAGCCCAGAGGTAGGCCTGCCCCTGCTGGTGTCAACAAGCTGATGTCCTTGGTTGTCCCCAACACAACTAGGATCACAATAGTTGTTTTGGCTACCTTTCTGAAACTTTGATTGAGCAATGTAGCTGATAGGTATATCACTGTTTTGCTACAGGTTGCAAACAATTGTATTCCATTTCATTTTTATTGATTTGTTTTTTTTTTCCTTCTTTCCAGTGCCCAGTGACATGAAACTTATTCCACAACAAGCTCCGTTATATGTAAGTATTAATACAAATTGTTGATTAGTAACTAATAATCCATTTGAACGACATAGTAACAAGACAAACACATGTATTTGAACCAAAGGAAAAAGTAAGTACAGGAAGGAATTGAGTGATTCAATAATATTCAGAAACAGAACTATGATATTATACTCACAAGAACTAGAACTTTGAGGGAGGTAAAAGTGGGGGGCAATATTTCAAACTTTCTTCACTGTTTCTCAAAAACAACCATTGTTTTCTGTTGTTGTAGTGCATAAGACCAATTAAGTACACCCATTCATTTGATACCGCATTTACAAAAAGTAGCACCAGCCGCAGCCTGGTGCTGAAGGCAGTAAGGACCCGGTTCAGGGCTGTCCAGCCCACCATAGAGGAAGGGAGATAACACCGGGACTCCCAGGAACCACCCATGCTAGCCCAAGCCCCAATACATTAACCACCTCCTTATCTATCATCAACCAATGCCTTACAGCAGATTCCTCTCACCTATTGCTATTTGGAATGCAATCAGGCCAGCAAAGGGGCCACAGCAACACGGTCTCCTCTGGGTGACATGGACATGTGTGCTCTGATTCATCATGCAAATCTGTTCAGTTCAGTGTGTGGGAGGCGAAAGGGGCGGGGAGGGGGGGTGGAGTTGTAAGGAAAGTTCTTTGCAGGGGGCGTGGAGCATCTCCCTAGACCCTGCTGAGTTAGTGTGGCTGTCAGCACCCTTTGTACGGCGGAAGAGGAGGAAGGGAAGGAGAGTGATGTATGACTGGACTTGGTTACACCCCTTGTCAGGAGAGGAGAGGCAGCACACGCACACGGGCACACACACTTACACATGTAGACACACACACACACACACACACACATGCACACACAGGCTTGGAGTTCTGAGCAGATTCACAAGCCCATCCTTGAGCAAGGAGCAGAACTCAGGGACCGCCCCCACCCAGGATCTCCTTTGATGTGGCTTCAAAGACACCTATTTCCCTGTTAACACACCATGATTAGCAGGTCAGAACAGTTCACTCAGATTTTTAAACAAGGCACAAGTCAGTGTGATGAGTCTGACTGATAGCCTACATGAATATCATAGCAATTCTTTTTCATTATGAAAGACCTTTAGCATTGCTTCCTTGAATACTTCTCATATGCTAAGTGCACTCATGAATTCAAGTAGATTTTTGTTGCTGTGTTTGTGCCTAAAGCTCCTATTTTAGATATTTAAGACAAAACAATGTTTTGTTTGTTTTCATTGTATAAATTACACAAGGTCATGTCCAAGGTCATGCACCAATCTATTTGCTCTGATGAGTGATGGAGCTTGCCCACTCATCAACACTTAGCTACAGAATAGTCTCTGTGTGTGTGCGCACGCTTGTTTCTGTGTGTTTGTGCACTTGTTTGCGTGTGTGTGTGTGCACCTTGTGCAACAGGGGTCTGTGGTACAGCCTGCAGCCTGCTGTGTTGTGTGTACCGTTTCCTGTCTCCAGCAGATGTTTCCCATCCCTCCTTTTTTCTCTGCACACCCAAACTGCAAGATGAAATCCCCTCTGACTCTCAGGAGTTCTAGCATAGAATGTAAAACAAACTTTGCAGAAGAAAGTCCTCCAGAATTATCTTAATGGCTAAAGGCTAGAGGAATTGTACTTTTGAGAAAGGACATTCTATTATAAGGAAACGCAACCTTCTGGAAGGTTTCATTCACGAACAATATGTTAATGCTGAGAAGGAGGTGTAAGATTTGCTACCTGCAGTACCATTAGCTAGCTGTCATCCTCTGCTCACTCATCCTCTGCTTCACAAGTGATGTGGAAATGAATCCAATTTTGATGCAGAAGCTGTATGTTTCTTGATCCCTGCAGGAGTATGAGTGAAGTCTCAGACTCAAGTCTCCTCTGCATGCTTCTAATCCTAGCCACACATTTATTGCAGCGTTCTCCTCCTGCAGCTATCATCCTGCAGGCTTTCACTCCAACCCCAGTTGTAACTAGCCCGATTCAGCTGGTTAACCAGCTACAGCCTGCAAGATGGTGGCTCTCTTGGAACAGGGTAGTTTTAGTCTTCAGAACCCAAATCTCATCTCCAGAAAGGTTCCATGTGTCACAACTTATCCAGAGTTCCTTTCTTCTCCCATGGGATCAGGAGTAGTGCGATGTTCGAACATCACCCTCACATGTCGCTCGACAGCGGCAGCTTGCACAACAAGTGCAGCCGAGTCCAAAGCCTGTCAGTTTCCCTCCCTGGCCCTGCTGTCATGCCAGTAATCCCCTCTCTGTGTGACGGAGGCCCGAGGCGACAGCACTACAAGAGGAGGAAGAAAAAGTCTGCCCCCCCCCTCCTCCAAGAATGACCTTTGACCCTCACTATTAACTCCATTTATCACTTCCTCAGGCTTTGCGCAGCCTTGCTCCTAAGCAGCAAACACATATCTGTATGCGTTGATGCTTCTCCTCACTGTCTCACAGTCCTATTCAGTTAAATGGAAATGACGTTGCTGATTTTACGATGGCTTGTTTCAGCCACTGTGGCTCAATCCACCTGCGAGTGACATTAATAAACCTTGACATGCCTGGTATAAGACAATGTCAAACTGCATAGACTTAAGTAAGCTCAGCTGAGACACATGGAAGATCGAATGACAAGGCATTGTTAGTCTTGCTCATTATCCCGCCATTCACACCTTTCGTTGGAGGATGTTGCATCACTTTGTTTGACAGCTCTTAGCAATCTAAATTCCTGTAGTCACGTTTTCATCTTCCTAAGAAGTAAAAACAGAACAACAGGAAGAAAGAAAGATACATAATGTATTTAAATCCTGCTGCAGTATGCGTTGGATGGAGGTTGTTAACTTACCGTGCTCCATAACATGGTTGCATGGCTGCTAAACCAAAGTTGTTATCGCAGTGCTGTCAATCTAACCAATGAACATGCAGCCTATAAATAAGGTGGTTAGGTCAGGAAATGTAGTGGCTACCTTCCTATCTTATCTGTTACCCTGCAGGTCCAGCGATGTGTGATTGGTCCAGTCAATCATGTCTTGAGCACAGTGTCTTGGCCCCTAAAGGGAATTTCTTGGTTCAATCACATTTTAAGGATATCTCTTAGTGAAACAGTAGTTTCATTCTTTGCAATTGGTTCTCATACCATGGCATTATATGCTTTCTCATTATTTTCTTTCTTTCTTTCTTCTCACGCACCCTTGTCCGCTCACTCTCTCTACCCACCACCTCCTTCTTCTCTCCATCCTCGCAGGGCAAGTGTCTGATTACCGTGCAGTTATGTGAGGAGGAGCAGCTAGGCGATGTGGAGGGGGTGGAGTTCTACCTGCTGTTTGCTGGCACCACCCAGAGCCACATAACCAGCACGCTGCGGAGCGGCCATGACACCCTGCAGGCCCTGTGTCCCGGTAAGGCAGACCCACAATGCTTTGCAGCTGTCTGTTAGCTGCGCTGCATTCAGGGTGACAGCTCCACCTGCAGTGCCCGAGTTTGCTCTCCTGGCTCTCCTGTACTCTCGCCAGGTGACTGTGACTGGTGTTGGTGTCACTTTATGTCCATTCAAAGCTCTTTTAGGTGACCCCGTTAGGTTTGTAAGATGTCGGTGTACTCCCTGGAGCCCCTGCAGTCAATGTTTAACTGTACCGAAACTTTGAATGAGCGTTTTGGAGCCAATACTTGTCTGTGTACTCACCTGCTTGGTGGAAGAAGTTGACCCCCCTGTCTATGTATTAGATTTCCCTTGTGTTGGAAACCCGATTCCTCATCTTTCTTCTTAAAGTGTATTATAGGTCTACAATAAATCACATTTAGCCACCGAAACATGTACGTTCCCACCAGAGGCAGAGAGATGGCAGCACTTGGTTGTCTGAAAACATGTTTACCTGCTTATCTTATTAAGGGCTCAGCTGGCTTGGAGCTCTCGTAGCAGGAAGAAGAGGAGAGGCAGGGAGGCCGCTATGGGGTCTGTCCTGGTGACAAATTATCTCTGCTTCAGTGCTTCGTTAATGTGCCCCATCCGCCCTCCGTCTTCGGAGAAAGCTACTACTAAACAAGCCCCAACACTTAGCTGTTAGCATCAACTATTTACTTTAGGGTTAGGGCAGATGTTGTAGCCTTAGTTAGGCTAAACTTGTGGCCTAAGGTATGTAAGCCAGGCTAGGCCTGGTTATGCTAGGTTCAGCAATAGTTGGCATTAAAAGCGTACTGGTGGGGTTTTTTAAGGATTTACAGGAAGAGTGAGATTGAATGATGCTTCCTGATTGACCTATCCCTTCCAGTAGGCTATTAATCTGTAAGCCATTGTTCTGTGCAGTCATGATCTGTTACTTCAGAGGCCTCACCTGATTAACCCTTGTTCTGCCTTCGGGTCACATGACCCAAAGGTTCATAACGAACCATCGTTGTGTTTACCCAATTTTACCCAATACAAAAACAAATAAAAATAATTTTCTTTTAACCTTTGCAATGTGGGGGGTCTGAGACAGCCCAACGGTTCAAAGAAAATGCTTCACTTTGTTTTTGTATGCGGTGAAGTTGTCGCAATACGACGGTGGGTCACAATGACTGATGGGTCAGAATGACCCGAAGATAACACAAGGGTTAAGACTGTGGGATCTGGGTTGTCAGCCTGCATGTCCATTCATGTAAACGAGTACTTTTGTTGAGTGTGCCTCTGTATTTATCATGGCACTATGCTGTCGTGGAGCTGAAGGGAACACTAAAAGTGACATTGTTGTCATTCTTATAATTTCTCTTTGGTTACTCTGAAACAAGCAGTTTAGAATGCCGTTTTTTTTCTACAGGAGGGCATCTCTGACGTGGTTGGACCAGAGCTCCCTATTTAAGCTAACCGCTATGGGGAATGAACACTGGCTGTCACTTTTACCGGCTACATGCTTTGTAACCACAGAGTCGTTAGTGTGTGTTTGTGCTCACGCATGCACACATTACTTTGACCACAGAGTCTGACAGATATCGCCTCAAATAGCACTAACCGTGTATTGTACATAATGAGACTTAAACCATGCCTATGCCTTTCCCTTCGTGGTATTACGGATAGGGGTTGCAAAAACATTATTTTACTTTGACCACAACATATTTTCAGGGTATGACGTAAGCACAGTGTGTAAAAAGTTTGTAAATTGCCTACTTTTTTTTCTAGTTTTATTTCAGATGTATTAGTTTAGCAAATGTTTTACTGACATCACATCAGAGTGGCGTTCAATATCTTCAGCATGTTCTGCAACTATTGAGCAGCTTCTCTGGCTGTCTGCCATCTAAGCTATGTCCTGCTGCTGGTAATAGGAGAACCCCAAAGTATACATTGCACATTATGTGCTCAGCCACACAGCCTGTTTTTCACAGGGAAAGGACATCCTATTTACAGCTACAACGTGACAAAGCCTGCCATTTATTTCTATACCATACACTGTCAGCAGCAGCGTGTTCTCTCCATCCAACTTGATGTCCTTAGACTTTAAATGTGAGAAATGTCTGGTAGAACATCTTCCATAGCAATGATTTCTGTGTTTTGATACTTATGCTTTATTTGCTACCTCTTGGCGGATGTCTCCTCCCCCCTCCGCCTCTCCCCCAGCCCATGACTGTTGTGAGGCAGTGCGGGTCACCCTGTGCTCGGCCCGACCCGGAGGGACCCCGATCATGGTGGCCCATCACCCCTTCAGCTTCCTCCAGGACCTGGCCTTTGACATGGCCCAGTTCCTGGTGAGCACAGCAGGGAGGCAGGATGGCCTGGAGGGGGCTCTGATGCTGGACGAGTGTCTGATCCCACTGCAAGAGTGTGAGAGGCTGGACCAGAGCCTGGCACTGGCTCTGAATCACCTCACCCTGCCCCATGGGTGGAGCCTACTGGGACATAAACTCAACAGCAGCACTGGTGAGTGTGTGTGTCTGTGCGTGTGTGTGTGTGTCTGTGTTTCCAATTAACATTTGAATCTAAAGAATATTCCTCAGTCAATGCATACAGTTTCCCTAATCAGAAACCCATTTATCTGTAGATCTGCTTCAGGTCAATGTCATGTTCAACCATCTGCAACATGTTTCAGTTGGACTTGAGCAATTAAGTTAATAAGCATAATACAAAGGCTAGTACACTATCTGGGGGGAACAGCCAGGCAAGCTGCAGATTTCTCCCCAGACCCAGGACCCCAGGCATGGAGCTACAGACACAGTACTGTTGATCTTGGCTGTCCTCCTTTCACTCATTCCCTCTTCTCCTTCCTCCTTAACGATTTTCCAATTCGGTTGCCATGTAGAAGTCAGGAACGCAATGTCAGCCGTTCTTAAACACACATTTGTGCCCAATTAACTGTCTCTTTTCTTGCACTTTAGACTGTAATCGAGGGGTGAGTGGAACCTAAGTAGTGGGTACTGATAAATGTGAGGGCATGCTCTCAGCTCAACTGATAGTTCTGTTTTCCTCTCACCAGACAGGGTGGGAGAAGACATTCAGGTCCACACTACTAGCCTCTGGAAGTCTACTACTTTTGAATTTATTTTTAAAACAACTTTTTAAACGACTTTTTATAGTAAAAAAATGTGATTTGTATAAAAAAACGAGGCATGTCTTGTATTAGCATGCAGGCTAGGGTTAGCTAACTTGCCAGCTATCATGTGGTGGTGCGATTGAGGACCTTGTGTGGCTGAGGTAAGTGTAAACAGGTGTATTCAGAGACGCTCCATTGTGTTTGTGACTGCAGCCTTAACCATGACTGAGAGTGAAACCAGTACCTTAGGTTCCATTAGGGAAACGTGGGGTGCTGTGACAAATACAACACAAAGAGGAAACGAGTGGTGAAATTACAGGTCCAATTTCACATTGACATTGACTCAGTGGCTTTTATCATGCAACGTGAGCTAAAGGACTTGATTTTGATGATAAACACATTGGTAATTTTTCTTGTCTCACAGGCCCTCTAACCCAGACTTTGGGGAATACACAAAATATTACAGCCTGAGTTGAGAGCTGCTCTCCCTGTGGATATTGTAAATATAATTGCTTTTGCACTGACTTCCACTACATAATTACAGCTAGCCATCAGCTCAATAATTGAAGCTGCAATGGGCTGAGGGAAGATAAAGCACAGAAGGCTGTCTTGTACATGAATCAATGTGATTTTCATGTTTGTGTCTTGCTATAGTAAAGTACAATGAAATTACTTTCAAATATAAAGTGTTTAATGTAAAGAGGAAATCCTGCAAAGCAGCTATTTAACTAAAACAATTTCAGGGGATAAAAAATTATTTGTTTTGCTTGTAGCAACGATTAAGTGTACAGTGGCATAGGGCTTTAGATCTGTGGGCATTACATTGGCCATGTGTGGCACTGAGCCCAGGCTTAAACAATATCCTAATAGGATCAGCATTGGCAACCATACACCCATACAGCCCTCAGAGCCTGTCATGCACACAGTAGCCCTGGGATCACTTGTCATCTACTGTATGTTGAAACTGTCACCCTGCTGGTGTAGCTGGCCTTACTGTGATAGGTTATGCTACAGCTGTGCCCCAGAAAGACTTCATGCTTTGCTGCTGGACATTGGAAAGCGCTTGATCACAGCGAGCCTCTGTCAAACATGTCAGAATTGATTGACATCTAAAGAGAAGAGTTTTTGAGTGTGAAGGTGAAGGTGAAGGTGATTTCTTTTAATCGTCCTTCACATCACAAATAAAGCACTGTTGGGCCGAAGCCTCTCTTCGTCAGTATATTTATACAGCCCGATGCTTCAGCTTCATCTTAGAAGCTAGTGACAGCTATGTGACTCTAAGAAATAGCTGTATTTTTCACATGGCCTCTGGTGAGAGAGATAACATTCTTTTCATTGCTTGCTTGTGAGCGATGGCTGGTTATGGAAAACCCGGAGTCTGGAATTTCCTACAGCTGGTGGTGGGTAGTGAGGTCAGACCCTAAAGCCAGCAGTTGGCTACATGGATAACTGGAGCGTTTAATTGGAGCAATTAGATATCGCCCCATCCCCACTGCCAGGGTCCAGAAAGGCACTGACTAGCCAGTCGTAAATGGAGTGAAACTGCTTTGCTGGCACACAGGGACACAACAACAGGCAACAACAGTGTGAAATGTTTGAATCAAAATGGACAGCAAGTGATGAATGATCTCAATCGACTGAGTGATTTGTTAATCCTCCTCAAAAGTCCTCGGCCACTTCTCGCCTTTGTTGAGTTTGCTGGGCAATGTACCTTTGTGCCAGATATTGCCGCTGTCTTTGTGGAAAAAAAAGAAGGAACATCCAGCAGCCTTTTTAATGTGTCTCAAGACTTCTTTTTGCTTC
This sequence comes from Osmerus eperlanus, assembly GCF_963692335.1. NCBI lineage: Eukaryota > Metazoa > Chordata > Actinopteri > Osmeriformes > Osmeridae > Osmerus > Osmerus eperlanus. The sequence continues at coordinate 7,099,007 of NC_085027.1, forward strand.
AGATTGACTATTAACTTCCTCACCACCCTCAGAATCTAACTTCCTCACCACCCTCAGAATCTATCAGACCGTGGTTCATATCAGGACATAACAGTTTTCTCCAGTTTTATTGTGTTATGAAGGGCCACAGAGGACTAGGTCAGAGGCCTGTGTAACTCTTTAAAGTCCCCAGAATTACTGGTAATCTGTCCCAGAGAAAGTACTGGGAAGGGGGGTGAGGGTGGAGGCTCTTAAAGATGTAATCGCTGTTAATGAGGTTGTGGCTTTGAGGTGGCTAAAAACAGCCTTGGGTCAGAGCCCAGTATCTTACCTCTCCTGTTGTGCTGCAGTTATCTTGAGTACACTAGCAGGGCTTTTGAGGCGGTATGAGGTTTGGACTTCTGTATACGATAGTGTATGCGATAGTGTGTGTGTGTGTGTGTGTGTGTGTGACTGCTTGTTTGTTTGTGTCCCTGTGGGCATGGCCATGGGTGTTATTGTGTTTGTAGATCTACACATTTGCATGCTGGTGTGCGACTGCGTGTAAATGGGGAGGAGATGAACGACCTAAAACTGTGGCCTGTCACTCAGGGTGCCTGATCTCTCACACACTGAGCCCACCTGCTGAACTTGCTCAGATGTACTAAGGCTGTTCTAACAACAGCAGGGATCGTAAAAGCTCTCTGGCCTGATTTACAGTGTGCTACCAGGGCTACTGTAGAGGTGAGGGATAAGCCCAATGGCATTGCTCCACCGGAGGGGCCCGTGGCATGCCTGCTATCGGAAGACAAGGCTATACGGTCGCACAGACGTGTGAGAAGGACCTTTGATGACTTGAACCCGACCGACACGTGTTTCTTGTTTTTTTCTGTTCCTCCCCTCACCCTCCCACCCTTCCACTCCCTCTTTCCCATCCTCCTCCCCCTTCCACTCACCCCTGCCTCCCCGGGGACAGAGCAAGAGCCCCAGGAGACCCTTCTCCACTTTGCGGCCCGCCGCGGTCTCCGAAGGGTGGCCGGATTCCTGCTGCTGCAGCCTGGAGCTCAGGACGCCCTCGGCCTGACCAACAAGCAGGGGCTGACAGCCGCCTGCATCGCCCAGCAGCGGGGCCACGGCCAGCTGCAGGAGCTCCTCACACAGTGAGTACAGAGACCCCTCGCTGACCAGGAGACTGGGCTGCAAAGTTAGACCAAAGTATGTTCCTTCGTCCAAACTATTTGGGATATTCACAGTGTTGTTTTGGTTACTTTGCTTGCCATTCAGGGGGGTATTCCAGAAAGCAGGTTATGCAACATAACCGGGTAAGTTAACCCACCAGCTGATTCACAATGTTGCAGCAACTTACTGGCAATGTTGCTACAACGCTGGGTGTCAGCTGGGGAGTTAACTTACCCGGGTATGTCACATAACCTGCTTTCTGGAATACCCCCCTGGAGGACTTGCCGTGTCAGTTTCAAAATGAATAGTAAACATGTAAAAATTGTGAGTCGTGATGTTAGGAAAAGACAATTCCAACGTCAACCCTCAGGTGTATATCCACCTGTCACAGACATGTTGAATTTCTTTCCGACTTTGTTCAACAGATGAAGTGCACAGAGGCACATCTTTTCTGTAAACATGGCTCTCCTTGAACAAACAACAAATGTCAATACAGCAGAGAGACAGTGTGGTTTCGGAGGATAACACCAGTGCCACTTTTGTTTGTCATTGCTCTTAAGCTGTGGGACGGGCATGGGACAATAGATATATTCTGAGAACATAACCCGAGGCCACAGCATGGCATACAGTTTCAGTTCTAGATGTGGTCCAAATAGTTGTGGGGCCGATATGGGAGCTTTTAAGCTTAAATTAGTTTAAGGGTGTTTAACGAGCATTTAGAGATGCTCGAACAAAGGCCTTGTTTAGGCTGAATCCCAATACTCCCCCTTACCCCTACCCCTTACCCCTAGCCCTTACCCCTAGCCCTTACCCCTAGCCCTTAATTTACCCCTAGCCCTTGGCCCTCGAAACTGAGGGGTAAGGGCTACATATCCCTAAGAAATGGGACGCCACTTGGTTACGGGTACGTCATCTAGCACGTATCGATATCTCCAACGCAAGTATTGTTTTGCACTGATATCAAACGAAATTCACTGTAGACATGCTAGTCAGAGAAATGCGGGACTGTTGTGCAAATCAGCACTGTAACATTAGCGTAGCAAACTAGCGATTTTTTGAAACGTTTCAATTAGGAAAATGGTTGCAAATATATATGTACAGGACTGTATAGCACAAAACAAGACTCTCTGGATGATCTGGCCGCCATTGTTGCCGGTCGCGCAGTATTCACATAGCCCTAGGTTTCAAGTAAGCTCCTGATCTTACTTGGTTTTAAGGGGTGTATACCCCTTCGTCTTAGCCCTACCTCTAGCTCAAAAAGAGTATTGGGACACCACTAGCTCTCACGTGAACGCGCAAAAGTAAGGGCTAGGGGTAAGGGGTAAGGGGGAATATTGGGATTCAGCCTTAGAGTCTACAGACCGCTAGCAAAACCTTATCTGCTTCTCTCTGATCATTTCTATTAAGGCCTTTTCTTCAAAAGTAGAAACTGAACATGACATATAGAAGGTGAGGCTTTAGAAGAAACTAATGATGCACATGCTTCTCCCTAAAAATGCAATCTGTTTGACTCAGGAGAGACAAAACACATTCCTCTTGTTCTTAAGCAGTTAAACATTAAGCTGGAAAATTCAAGCCGTCCGTTTGTTAGTAAATGAGCTGAAACATTACATCAGTTCAGAGATGGTGTGGGCCTTTTTCTGCTGTGATAGGACACTCCTGTAAAGCCCCATGTCTCATGGCTGGTGTGTTCTCTCTAGTAAACACAGTGAAGGCCATGAGGCCATTTCCCCTCGAGTCAGCTCATATTGTTTCCCTCCATTTATGTACATCTTCTTGGCTTGACTCATGAAAAGTGAACTCATTCTTGTTGCTGGTGACCTCAGCTCTCCCTGCACAGCCACCCCGCCCAGTATTACACAACAGGATCCGGCTGTGGAGGTTCTCACTCTTCCAGAACTGTCTGTAGAGCAAACAACACACACTTCTTCTTTCAGCTCTCTATGCTATATGCTGTACTCATCACTAAACATACACATGAAGTGTTGAAAGTTGTTAGAGGTTTTTGGTTTCAAAGTGAGTCTATAATACCGTGGCAGACAGAAACAGACGAGGGTGAGTTGCGATGTCAATTTGTTGTAGTAGTATAAATGTTACAGTGTTGTCATGACAACGGGCCAACACAATTGAAAGGGAGGAGCCAGCTGGATTGATAGGAGAGGTCATGTGATAAACCCTGCTTGTGAATGATTCAATGTCCTTACCGTAAGCAAGGTGATTTTGTTTCTTGGACAGGGCAGAAACAAAAGCTGAGACGGACAGAGGGACGGACTCTTTCACGCCGGGCCCAGCGACAAGGACGGACACCAAGGTGGTGTGTAACATCCCGAGCCTGAACACGCACACCTTGACCGTGACCACAGCCCCGTGGTTCGACCCCACAGCCCTCCAAATCAACGTGGAGCATTTGCGGCACCTCATCTGTCAGCTACACGCCAAGGTGAGCCCTGCCCTCCTGGCCCCTTTGGCACGCTATCTCCACTTTCCTCACGTTGCTTGGAGGGTACGTGTTAGCCTGCACTGACGCCAATGGGAGTCGGTGTGTTTGCTTTGCGACGGCTGCCCTCGTGTTTTGACCTCCAGCGTGGTTTGTGAGCCTTGGAGCGTGGCAGGCGCGTTACGTAACCGAGTTAGCGTGCGATAACAGTCAAACAACCTCCTCCTTCCAGGAGGCTGACTAATGTGTCTCGTGCCTTTCTCTTGTTCTATGTAGGGAGTTTCTTCTCTTCAGCTGCAGACTGAGTCACTTCACACCGCCCAGGAATGCTGTGAGGGCTTAGAGACCGAGGTAGCTTGTTTGGAGCAACCTCGGCAACCAGCCTCCCCAGACACACGATCCCAGGGGTGTGAGAAAGAAAACAACGGTGAGGGGAACGACAGGGGTCCGTCTCTCGCCACTCCAACCTCAGAGTGCCCCCCTGACGATGGCCAGTGCCTCTGTGGAGACAGGGTGTGTCTGGGTCCTAACAGCCCCCAAGATTACGACAAAGCAGAGGAGGAAGAGAAGAAAGAGGGAGGAGAGGAGGTCGCTGGTGGAGTAGGAGCCTCTGGGAGGGTGAGCTGTAGCGGTGACAGTGTGCAGAGCCAGTCTGAGGGAGAAAGCCTTGCCGTGGGATCCCAACTATTACCATCCTGTGGAAAACATCATGAGGAAAGCGATACAGAGGGGACTGTAATCTGTGGGACCCTGGGGGCCGCAGAGGGGACAAACCAGGAAGGAGAGGAGAGGACCGCTGAGAGGGACGACGAGAAACACTCAGACTTATCTTCCCTCGGTGGAGGCACCACAACCACAGCCATGGGGCAAACGCAATCCCTGGAAAACTCGGGAAGCTCCGACAATGATATGGAGTGCTCCCAGGAAGGGGAGCGCTATGGAGACAAGGAGATGGAAATCGACCAGAACCTCTCTGCTAGACCTCACTTCGAGAAGGACAAAACAGAGAATGAAGGGTTACCAGACTCTACCAGCCCCTCCATGGGCCTCCCTCCTTCTCCCTCTGTGTTCACTGGTGACCTCATGCAGGAGGTTCCGTCTGACGCAGGGTCTACATGTCCCATGATAGAGGGCCCCCATGACGAGGAACCTCCATCTGAGACAAACAGCTTGGAACAAAGTCAGGAAACAGCTGTTGGGGATTACCCTGCGCAGGAACTGCAGGGCAACCGCCCTGATGTTAGCAATCACACACGCCCGGGAACGGACCGCCATTCTGGGGAGTATGCTGAGAACGAGATAGGACATGCTAATAACTATGCTGGACCGCTTAGAAATGAAGAGGTGGAGCTATCTTCGGATCCTGAAGGTTCTTATTTGCCTTCCAATGAACCCACTGACCTTGAGGAAAGAGCCTCAGAACCCAAGGTTGACTGTGATAATGTTGACGAGGAGGTGAATGAGGTGTCTAATTCCAGTGATTTGCTTTTCACAATGGCCACTTCCGAAGCCTACTTGGGAGCGGCACCCGACCTCTCCAGCGACGAAGACACGTTTCGCTCCGTCAGCAGCTCTTTGACGGAGATCTTCCCACTGACGGAGGACTCAAACATAACTGGCGAGGAAGGTCAGGAGGAAGACTTTGATGTTTTCAAAATGGAGGCAAGTGAGGAGGACACACGCGACTCATGGATCCCCATGGAGCTGAGCAGCAATGTGGGGATGGGCTTGGGAAAGGCCCCTGTGACACTCTCTGGCACAGGACCGAAACCCCAATCTCCCCCTGGTCACAACACAACAGAGCCATTGAACGCTGAGAAGACACCAGAGCCCACGCTAGAAAATAAATCAGCAGCCTTGGTTACGGCGCCAATCGACCAACCAGTGGAGGTGAATGAGAGCCTGTGTTCACTTCCTGAAGTCAATGACCCGGAACTCACAGATCATCCTGAGGAGATCCCATTGGGGTTGAAGGTCGCGGAAGAGGACATTTCTGGATTCACAGACCCTGAAGGCTGTGAAACTCCTACCATCGACGACGAGGCCCCACCCACAGGGACCAGCTTCAGCTCTGAGGTGGCGTCAGACGGGGAGAAAGATCTTCCATCGGACCTAAGGCCACTCTGCGGGGACAACTCAGCGATGGTGGTGGCAAGGGGTCCCTGTGACACCACGGCAGATTCAGGGCCGTCCGAGGGTCAGCCACCTATAGACAACATCTCCAAGTCCCCTTCTGATGACATCATCCAGGATCTGGGTCCTGGTTCAGTGTCCGAGGATTCAGATGGTGTCCCTGGAGCAGGCCCTGCCTCCCCTGGGAAACAGGGGCCTGAGGAACCGTCTTCTGAAGAGTTGCTACCAGACCTGACAGCACAGAGAGCGGATGGAGCACCTGGGAACATGGAAGAAGCATCAATTCACCCAACCTCCCCTAAAGGTGAGGAATGTAGTTAAATTAAAACATTGGGATATTTTTTGTACATTTTATTATAATGTTTTATTCGAATAAAGATTTGTCAACACCTTTCTTGAGATTAAAGTGTGTAAGGCAGGGTGTCCAGGACTGTTACAAATCTTTCCATGTTATCCAGTTAGTTTCTGTGCTTTGAGAGCTTAAGCCAGGCATAATTTGACAGCAACTCCCTCTGATTGACAGTCAGACACATACACCTACGCCAGGAGGCAGAACCACATGAGTCGACAACAGGGCCTTTAAAAAGGACTGTAAGAGAAAACTGAAAGCAGTTTGCTTAAATGTAAAGCTTCACTTCCTCCAACATTCTCAGCATTTAGAAGCTCTGTCTGTTCTCTTGGCCTAGTTGACTCTAATCATTCTTCCATGATCAGAAATAATTATGTTGGTCCCACAGCAAGAAAGAAGAGGTCAAGTCAATCCCTGCGTTCTGAGTCATTGGAAGAATAGGGCGTGTTGATGTGCCCCACGATATGTTTATGCCCAAGGCTGTATCATAGCAACAGGTGATATCATCAGATGTCCAGAAAAACTGAGTTTGTTCTTAAAGGTTATTCATGTTTTTGTCATTTTCTTTTTAATGAGAAAAGACTGCATCGTCCATTTTAATACCTATTGATAAAAAAAATGCTCAGCAGTTACATAATGTCACAGAAATAGATTATGTTCTGATAATGTTCTTCCTGTGCTTGGTATTGAAAGACTGTTCTAGTAGTGATTTTCCATTCACTGCAAGTACATGGCCACTTACATAAGGACAGTTATGTTGAATCAGTTTAGAGTTATTTTGCCTCTATTCACGACATACAGCAGAATGTGGGTGGATTTGCTCTTGCTGTGAAAAACAGCGTATCCATTTATTTATACCGATTCTCTGTGTGTGTGTTTGTGTGTTAAATCAGGTGTGCATGTTTCAGTGACTGAAGAAACAGTAGATGGACAAGCAGACATTTCCTTGGTGAGTTCTTTACTAATGTAAAAATACTTATACATTAATGTAGTTCCTGTTGTAACAATTTTGACGTTACACAGGAATCACTTTGTCACAACAGACAACCAGTTTAATACTAACATTGCCAACACATAACATAACACATAACATTTCCATACTATGTATTTTTCCTTCACAGCAAAGATGGGCACTTCCGTTATTGGCTCCTATCTACATCTTCTCTCAGTTAGCTCGAAGGCCACCGCTGAATGCTTTCCATGTGAAACACAATGGCTTTGCTGGGCATAATCTAGTAGGAACTAATGACAAATGTATGGGGGGAATGAGGGGGCTGGAAACCCCTACTGAACCTCAGGATAAATCCAACGCATGAGGACCATACAGGGGATTGGGGGAGGGGTTGTAGTGGGTGGCATATACCGGTACTCATCATGCCCTACCTTCTTCCTGTGTGTGGGGCTTCATTCTTCCTGATCCGTTCCTACCGAGCACTGACTTGTCCACCTCAGCGGCCCGCCCCTGGGATGAGCCCGCTGTGGCTGGGCGCCATGGGAACACATGTGCGTGATCCTCATGTCGAAGCCCCGTCCGGGAGGAGGCTCTCTCTCCGGCTTTGCCAGAGTTGCTGACTTCCAGATTCCTCGGCGGCGATGCTCCTTGGCTTGCTAATTCCTGGGCCTGCCTCCTCCTCCACTGCTGCTGCAGCAGAATGGGATGTGGTTCAGCCTGTGCCTAACGACGGCCTTCTGAATTCCAGATGTGGAGCTTGCATGACTTGCTCTGTTTGAGGGGGAACACCAGGTCTCACCAATAGAGGGCGACGCAGTCCGTCATGGCTCTGTGGAAGTTCCATTGCACATTTAATCCTGTCAGAAGTCTTCTATACTCCCGAAACCAGAACACAGTTAGCTTTTCTCAGGCTGCACTGCAGCCTCCATCCATTGAGTGTTACCATGCCTACCTTGTTTTACGATATATTATAGGTGTGTCAAGTTACACGGTTATGATTTATAGCTCTACAGTATTATCCAAATGCTGCATACAGAGCAGAGATTACAGGTAAAGCTGGTTACAGTTCACCATGGTCACCCTCGCTGTCAGAGTTCAGGGGTCATGTGTCACTAATTCATCATACCAGGGCTAGGGTTACAGTTAGGTGAGTGCCACTCAGCATAAATCACGTGTCAGAGGAGCTCTGAATAGTTCCTTAGTGGACCTAAGAGAGTGTCTCTAGAGTGTGGAGTCTGTATTTCTCAGTCAATCAATAATGTGAATAATACTGTAGGTCATTTCAGCAAGTACTTAGTCTAAATGAGTGTCTCTCAGTCCTGTAAGAGAAGTGTGGATATTTCTGGCTCATAGTGAATGTCCATTCATAATGAATTATTGCCATGCTATAAAGTGTTGCTTAATTGTCTTCCACAAGTTGTCAAGTTGATGAAAGATAGCTGTCTTGTTCAAATGCCTCAAATTGCCGTTTTTGTACAATACATGGTATTACTCTGGTATCTGAAAGCACATATATCTAGTGTAGGAGTTAGCATCTTGCTAACATCTGGTGAATGGGGAGTAGGTAGTGAGAGCAGTGTTAGCGTTAGCTTGTGAGCTTGAAGAAAATGTGGAAGTGTTTACTCTTGGAGAGGTCAAGGCATAGGGGGTGGGGTGGAGCTTTGAAAACAGGAAACCATGTGGCTGTGTGTGTGCATGTGCTTGTGTGTGTAAACCATATGTTTCTGATGGGTTTCTGTAAGTGAACGGTGAGTCTTTGTGCATGTGCGTGAGAGAGGAAGAAAGAGAGAGGGAGATGGAGAGAGAGAGAGAGAGAGAGAGAGAGAGAGAGAGAGAGAGAGAGAGGGAGAGAGAGAGGGGGACATATATATATATATATATCTATATAGAGAGATATCTATATAGAGAGAGAGAGAGAGAGAGAGAGAGAGAGAGAGAGAGAGAGAGAGAGAGAGAGAGAGAGAGAGAGAGAGAGAGAGAGGGAGGGAGGGAGGGAGGGGGAGGGAGGGGAGATGGAGAGGGAGATGGAGAGAGAGAGAAAGGGAGGGATTAAGGGAAGTAAGGGAACACTGAGCGGGGCCAGTCCGTCACTTTGTCAAAATTCCAGGACATGTGGTCCTGCTCTTTCTAGTTTTCCCTGTTTTTAATATGTGGAAAGAAGGAGTAATACTGCCTGGAAAGTTGTTAAAAGGTTAATGTCTTTCACCTCAGGAGATCAGGGAAGGTGGCACATATGAACAAGCAGACCCTCCTCCTTTTTGAGTTCGTACACCACAGCGTGTCATAAATCCTGAGCAATTAGGAAACACTCTCATTGAAGCACTGCTTTACCTTTGTGTTTCACTCCAATCACTGGCAGCTTCATTTCTTTGTCAGAACAGGATAACCTGCTGTTCCACTGGTGCCCTCACACTCTTTCACCTTCCCTGTATGTTGTTGTTCAATCTGACCCTGCATGGGATTGGTGAGGTTGGGTGACTGCTGCAGGTCATTTGGCCTCACAGTTTGATGCAGTGTGTCTTCAGAGACAACTGTTTGCTGGTGGAGGGTCTCCAACTGAACCGGGGGAGGGGGGGGGGGGGAGTCTGTTTTCTTTGGTGGCAAATGTGCTGAGGCTACTCTCCAGCTAGCACTGCTGTCTTATCAGCTGGCCAGTCCACAGGAGAGCTCAGTTGGTCTCAGTCAAGGGGGAAGTTTCACGACAGGAGAAGCAGGCGTTTGCACAACTCCTAAAGGTACGATGATAGCCCTTTCGTGTTTTGTGTTATTTCATATTTTTGGTGTGTGTAGTTTCTCTCAATGGATCTCGTGCTTCAGGTTGCTGTACAGACAGGCGGGAGGAAACACAGTAATTGAGTTAGTGCTGTCAGAGGACAGCCATTACAAAGAGCCCTGTCACCCGGCGAACTGCGCTATCATTTAGTCCCAGTGGATGAACTTTCCTGCTGCCCAGGAACTGAGCTCATAGTAGTGATTCACCAAGCTGAGAATGAGTGTGTGTGTGTGTGAGAGAGAGAGAGAGAGAGAGAGAGAGAGAGAGAGAGAGAGAGAGAGAGAGAGAGAGAGAGAGAGAGAGAGAGAGAGAGAGAGAGAGAGAGAGAGGGATAGGGACAGGAAAGAGGGATAGAAATAGAGAGAGAACTGTGAGATAGGGAAAAACAGAACGTCTGGAGGACAGAGGAAAGGGACAGGGGAGGGGACAGGGGAGGAGGGACAGCGAGAGGGAGGATGGAGGGAGGGAGGGGGGGAGGGAGGGAGGGAGGGAGGGAGAAAGGCAGAGCCTGTGAGAGGGGCTGGTTCACCACACAGATGTGAAAGATTAGTAGTCTTTCTCTCAGTTTTCCACAGCTTCACTAGGGACTCTATGACTTGTCACAACTTTTACATGGTGGATTTTACACTTCTTTTGCGCCCTACCACCTCTGTAAACCTTGGGGTAAGGATGTACGAGCGAAACAAGAGGAGGTACAGCCTTTGTAACAAGGGCGAGAAAGCCCTGGATGTGGTTCTGATTAAGGTATGGATCTCATGTCTCTTAGCAGTACGAACAGACAGACCACCAGAAGTAATGTCTTTCATTTACCACTAACAAGCGCTGTGAAAGGCCCTGTATGAAGAAACTATGAGTATGGCTTTGTAATTTAGTTATCTATGAATTCTTCTATACTTGGAAAAAAACGTGAAGGATTCAGTTGTCAACCGTATTGACAATTCCAGGCATTTTGGGTGGTCCTGTGAGACTGTAAGACTTGTAAATGACTCTTTTTGTATTATTCGTTTTTTACTCTTCAGTTAGAACAGCTAGCTACTGTTATAGAAAGTCACCTGGTCAGGAACAGTGGACAAATCTGTCTGGAAGAGGAAGGTGTGACTGGATGTGTGCTGAGGACTTAAACGTAAAGCTAGGAACCATCTACATCCTGGGCTTTGGGCTCTTGCAGTGTGTCCATGGATATTTACATTTAAGGGTTGGCCATAAAACCATAATTAGTTGGCCTAACTGAAGGATAACCTCTCTTTTGACATCTTTTTTTCCCTATTGGTGAGAACCTCGGAGGGCTGTTAGGGTATGTGAGGTATCGTGAGGTAAAAATAATATCAAGTGTTGTGTTCTGGGTCTTGTATCCGCTGACAGACTAGCCTGAGAGCCCCGTGTGACAGAATCAGTCCTCAGAAACAGAATTCCTGACAACACCTCCATGCTGTACCCTGTTCTATACTTGTTCCTTGTGTCAGCTTCGCTACAAGACTAAGATGAAATCTGAGCCTCTCCTCTGAACTATGTACACTCGATTGAGAGAGAGTGCTCTCATGTTTGGGTCTTTCACTGATATGTCTGGGGTGAGTCTGTGATTCCAGTGAGTGGGTTCTGTAGCATTAGGCTTTCAATGGATGGACATTCCTCGAGGGGCGTTCTTGAAAGTCAACCACCACTTTTCATAATTGAGCGGAATGTCTTTTTCTTCATTTCGTCCTGCTGCGTCTTCATACTGTACAACCCTTAACCCAAAAGAGAGAGAGAGAGAGAGGGGGGGGGGGAGAGAATGAGAGGGATCCTGTCTGTGAGAGAGTTTAAAAAAGTGAGAGAGGCAAAGAGAGAGGGGGGCAAGAAAGAACGTTCAGGAATGATGCACAGAAGAGGAGAGATCGAGGTTGGAGGAAGAGAAAGGGCGAGGACTGGAGGAGGTTTGGTGGCGTCTGGGAGAAGATTGAAAAAAGCATGTCTCTTTCTCTCTCTCTCTCTCTGTCTCTCTCTCTCTGTCTCTCTCTCTCTGTCTCTCTCTCTCTGTCTCTCTCTGTCTCTCTCTCTCTGTCCACTCCTAACGGTTTCCTTTGGCTCTCCGCCTGGCCAGTCTGATGGAAATGGGCCATGGGCCAAGTGACTTCATAACACAGCACGCCTTTCAAAGCTCTATTCTCACACTTACACACCACAGCCCCATCCCTACTCCTCGTCTTCCACCACTTCTACCAGTTAGACACACATCACCTCAGTGGCTATCCTTCTCATCCTCCCAGCACCTATAGCCATTAGAACGTGCGCTAGAGCGATCTTCAGTCGCACTGCTTGTCGCTTGTTGCCGGGGTCTCATCCACCAGTGGCCTTTGTTGAAGCTTTTGTCGTCTGTACCATCTCAGACCGTGGGTACGTTCCAAGGACTGCTCACCCCCCCCCTCCTTCCTTGCCATGAGTCATCCTGGTCGGCTATCAAGAAACAACTCTCAGGCCTCTTTATTTTTAAACCATATGTGTTTTTATTGGGAACATTTTTGAATGTTCTGCTTCCGACCAAACCCGCTGGCATTCCTTCCCTTTTCAGTGGATCCCCGGGCTCTACAAATATGCACAGGAACCTCAGGGGTGCACAGGGAAGAGGGAGAGGCTGCTCGCTGGCTGGGTCTGGGTCTGGGTCTGGGCCTGTGCTTGGGCCTGGTCCTCGGTTTTGGCCTGGATCTGGGCTTGAGCTTGGTCGAGGTCTGGATCGGGAAACTATTTTACCCGGCTAGCTTCTTTTCTTGACTGTACATGCATGTCCAAGGCCTGGTCTCTCCAGAACCCTCCGGTCCATCAGAACCAGAAGGAGGCATGGCGTGTGTTAAGCTGAGCATCAGTGCTCTGTTGGAATCCCAGTAGGAGTGTTGAGACAGACGGGAAGGCTATGTGCGAGAATGTGGTAAAACTCATCCATTCTCCTTCTCTCTCAGCAGACAGTAGCTTAGACGTCTTAGAAGGGAAATATATTTTCTGTATCTCTTACAATGATATTATTGTTTTGGGATGGGAATTATGTTATGCTCTCTGTAGTACATTGTTCAGTTTGAGTTTAGTGTGAGGTAGAAAGGTTATGGATTGCTCAATTTCCAGTTCTTGTGTTCTTGTTTATGTGCTGGTGTGTGTTATGTGCATGTGTCTTGTAGTGTGTGTTTGTGTGTGTCCTGCATGATCAACTAATCTGTCATCAGTGTATTTACTCTCCCTCTGCACTGACTGTTTGATATCTGAACACTTCTGTGGAAACAGGAGGGCAGTTGGTGTGTGTCGGTTTGGTTGGTTTGCATGTGGTCAGGAATTTAACATGTGTGCAATTGCACTGTATGCATGAACACTCCTGATAATGCTGTGCATTTGCTACTTTGCATACATAAAATATTTACACTGTGTGTATTTCTTTCTGTGCGTATGTGTGTGTTTCTGTCTGTGTGTGTGTCTGTCTGTGTGTGTGTGTGTGTTTCTGTGGGTGGGTTTCCCGAGTGTCAGGTCGGTGTGCTAGACCAGGCCAAGGCAAGCCGAACCAGGCCAGGACAGGACAACTGAGAGCAGTGTTCTCTGTGTAGCCCGGCTTTGGGGGGGCCTCACAGTGGCTGCTCAGTGCAGATCCAGGCTAGGCCGGGCCAGGCCAGACTAGGCCAGGCCACCCCCATCAATAGAGTCTAGTGTTTGAGTAATTGGTGTAAAACTGTGCAGGGCCTCAGCCAACACAGTCAGCCCCAGGGGGTGGGGGGGGGGGGGGGGGTGGGGGGTGGGGTGGGTGTGGGTGTGGGGGGGGAGGGGACACACACAACCTACTTGTGTGTGTGTGGGGGGGGGGGGTGGTTGTGGAACCCCTGTCACGTGCTACACAACAGAGTTGTAATGGCATCAAAGCAGGCCCAGAGTGTGATTAACCCCCTTCCTCTCCTTCCCTCTTGCCTTTTCTCCTCTATCTGAACAGGAAAGACAGTTTATTTGGCCAATAGGCTACAGGAGTCTGTGCAAACATACAGGCAGCCCAGGTCAACATAGTTTTAGATTCATATAGCTCTGTGTATTGGGAATCACATGTCTGCAGAACTACATCGAGAGGCTACATGGTCAAATGACAGTTGGCAGTGTTTATATTCTCCCCAGTAATTATTCACCGTGCGCTTGATGCCAGAAGTCTCCGATAAAGTAGTTTTATCTTTCTCTCCTCTTGTTCTCAGGTGAAGGAGGTGGAGAGTGTGTATATCCGAGAGCTTCCTGTTTCTATTCAGGCACACTCCTCTTTGTAGCTGGCCGCCCTGCTGTTAGACAGAGCCTTGTGTTCGGGATGGCACAAAGTTCAAAGTTTAAGTTCTTCACTGGCCGCTGTTTATCTACGTCTGTTTATCAAGTTCATTGGACCTCATTCATTCATTTATTCCCCACAGAGTCATTGTGACAGGCCTATCAGGCTCTTTAAAGCAGTCAGGCTTGTCACTCAAACCCTTAGCCCAGTGTTGACCAGATTGTTGAGGCTTCAATGCAGCCTGGGAGGGGAGGAGGGGGGTGGGGCGATGTGGCTTTCTTGTTGCGAACACACACAGCTGTTCCGGCCCCTCAGCATGTTTAGACACACAGACCACAGAGGAAGCTGAGCCCCATGCAGTGTGTGTGTGAGTGTGTATATGTGTGTGTTTACGCCCGGTCAGTGTGTATCAGAGGAACAACGACCGCCTGTCTTACCACAGACATCTCTGTGCTGTGATGAGCGAGTGTGTGTGCGCGCGCTTGATTGGCTTGAGCATGTATGCGTGTTTGTGTGTGTGCGTTCAGTTGTCACGTGTGTAGCCTGGGCCGAGGGAAGTGCGAAACACACTCGTGAAAACGTTCAGATCAGCCAACAGAGGTAAAACACATCAGCGATAACTATAACAGCAGACCCCCCCCGCCCCTCACGTGCGAGAGAGAACGGCGAGCCTGAGCTGTAATCGTCTCCCGTGTCACTAGAGAGCGGCGTCGTCATGGCAGACCTCTTGGTTCGGGGCCGAGGGAGCCAGACGGTCACATGAAGGAGGAGGCAGAGTCTGAGGCTCATCTTGTTCCTCTTTCCTCCCTCAGATCCACAGAGACAAGGAGGCAGCCTACCCTCTCCCCCTGGGTCCCTGTGAGCAGGCCTCTCCCTCGGTCAGCACTGGCAGCACACTCTCCACAGGTAAGAACTTCTGGGTACTGTCGGCAGCAAGACCACAGTCTAGAGAGGCATCGGCTTCTCATCTATAGGGGGGGAGCGCATACAGATTGAAATGTATTTGGATTGCTGTAGATACGAACTCACTGAAATTGACAGCATTGGTAGACAGATCGGGGACTTGTCGTGTGATGCACTGTGTCAAGTAGGTGGTCGGGCACTTTAAGATCAAGCTGAGGAAAAAACAAGACATATTTTGAAAAAAACTCTTGGTGGATTTTCTCAGCGTGAAAAACAAAATGTAAAAATAGAACAAACTTCACCGATGTTATTCCTCCAAATTGAAATGATACATCAAGTGAACATGCACATGCCGTTCTCCCCGTCTGCTGTGTCAACACCCGGAGAAGAGCAGTGAAGGGAAGAGCGTTTCTCCCCCTTCCACCTCCATCCTCTGCCTCTAGCGACTCAATCAAAAGTTGATTGATGGATCAATGGAACAAGGACAGAGAAGGCTCTAGAACAAAGACGGCTATTGTAACAGTGCGAAACAGGCTACCGCTCCAGCCCCCCCCCCCCCCCCCGATTCATGGTGAAGTCTCCTGCCAAAACACTAGGCAGAGAATGAGAGAGAGAGGGTGAGAGAAAGAGAAGAAGGGGGGAGGGGGGGTAAGAGATGGAGTTACAAAAGAGATGCTAGTGTTTGTGTGCGAGAGAGGAAGAAAGAGAGAACAAGAAAAAGAGTTAGAGGGAGAAGAGAAAGGGACAAAAGAACAGGGTAATAGAAAAATAAGTTTGTGCTGCGGCGAAGGTCTTGAATGGGGGTTAAGGTCTGGGACTGGGGACTGGGCTTGGGCCTGGGCTTGGGACTGGGCTTGGGACTGGGCTGGGCCTTGGACTGGGCTTGGGACTGGGCTTGGGACTGGCCTGGGCTTGGGACTGGGCTTGGGACTGGCTTGGGACTGGCCTTGGGCCTGGGAGTGGGCTTGGGACTGGGCTGGGCCTGGGAGTGGGACTGGGGCAGGGGCCTGTGCTGTGGTCTGGAACTGGGTCAGGCAACAGCCACCTGTCTGTGAGTCAATCTAAAGCTTCTTCATCTGCAACAGCTGGGGCAACTCTGCTAGAGCCTCTCTGAAGTAGAGATCTTGTCTAGTCTGAAGTAGATATCTCTAGGTCTGTCTTTCTATCTCCCTGTAACTATCTTTCTCTGTTTACTACTACTCATTAAATACCCCCTCTCCCCATATCTCTGCTGAAACAGCTAACCAGAGCAGATTGTGCGGCCGTGTGTGAGAGAGTAGAGGAGAACGGGTGTAAACCGTGATGTTGTGATGCTGCTGCAGGTGAGGGCTGCAAAGTCTTCAACTGAGACCATTATACTGTACCGTACAGGCTACATACTGTGTATGTAGCCTGTTCACCATCATAGGTATCTAGGAGTGATGTAGGAGAACTTAAAAAGTAATTAGCCTGTCCTCCACTCTTTTTTCCCGAGAACTAACTATATGACTCCGACTCATTTAAATTAGGTTGTTCACACCTGTTTGTGTGTGTGTGTGCGTGTGTTTGTGTGTGTGTTTGTGTGTGACAGCTGTCAAAGCTCACACTCCCTTGCCAGTTTTCCTGCACAGATGTCATTGGGCAGAGCCTGAGAAAAGGTCCTCTGTGTGTGTCAGCCAACTTTGTCTGTGGTTGGATAACTGGATCTTCCTTCAGCCAGCAAGCCAGCCAGACCAGTAGCTAATCAGACACCTACCCACCCAGTCAGTAGGAAAAGACAGACCGACAGAACAGACAGTCCCTTGTCTGTCTGTCCCCTGCCTGTCTGTCCCCTTGGCTGTGTCAGAGAGCAGCTGACAGTCCCCAGAGTGAAGATTCATGGCCTGGCCACACACCGTCTATACTAGGTCACATGGGGTGGGGGTGGGTGGGTGTGTGTGGGAAGAAGGGGTAGGGTACTCGTTTCTGCTTTCTGCTATTTCCAAGAACTGATAAATGAGAATAAAACAATAAAAAACGAAGAAAAACATCAAACTTAGAGGGTGGTATCACCCAGCCAGACCTAGCTCCGGGGTCCAAATGAACTGCAGGTTCAGGATGTGTCAGTGGAAAAGTTAGCTATTCCTCTTTTAGTTTAATCAAGGACACTGACAGTCTCAAGGATGCATGTCATTGTCATGTATTCACAGTATTTTGACTATTCACCACAACAATGATTGTATAATGCATTGCCGAACTATGTGCACTGTCTGCCTTGAACCAGGAATGTGAAAATTGTGTGTTATCACTGCAGTCTTTAGAGTTTTGTACAGTAATAAAATACATAGGACACCCTGCCTTAACTGTAACAAGTTGATGCATTTATAGTGCATTGAGAAATTCAGCATCAACAAATTATGCACATAAAACTTTGCCAAATCAGGCCAGTTATTCGGTTCTAACCGTGATTGTGTTTTATTGTTCCTGTGTGTTCCAGACTGTCCCCAGTCGCCCGTGTGTCCCGCTGTGAGCATCTCCTCCGGCCCCCGAGACTCTGGCAGTGACACCGAGAGCTTCCTCAGCACAGACGCCGGAGAGGACTGCGTCTTCAGAAAGGTGAGGTCACCTGGACGCCAACCACACATTTGATCTGTCTAACATGGCCATCAATTCTTTTTGCCGGATTCATTTATTCTTCGTTGTTCGTGTATCTAAAGCGATTTCATGTTTTATCAGAGGAGGAGACTATGAACGTGGTTTTTTAGTACTTTTTTGTATTGATTTAGTATTTGTGAATGGGTTGGTAATGTATGGACACTAAAGTCTATTCAACTTCTCTTTGAAGTTTGTTTTGAAACAGTGATGACTGAGCGTGCAGCTTAGGGGAAGGGGGAATGTGGCAAGGGGGTTCCCTATAGGGGTCATGGGAGTGTCCATTTCGCCGTGAAAGTCAGGCGGGCCTGGTTCCAGCCCCCACCAGCCTGCTGAGAAATGGCCCAAACACAGAGACTGTATGATCACGCGTGGGCGTTCACACATGTATGCCTATGATACGCCCGTAAACAGGCATAGAAATAAACATGCACACACACACACATAAAGAAACACACACACTCATACTCAGGGGAAGTCATCTCTATAGCACATGAATGAGGAGCTTTCATCCTGCCCAAACAAGAGGACCACTGTGTTGTTCTGGCTCCTTCCAGCTCTCTCACACGCAGCAGCTGCCCTGCACAATGGCCCGGGTTAAACCTCACACCTAGAAATTAGCTGCAAATTGCCTTTACTAGGCCTTGAGGTGTGTGTGTGTGTATATCTGTTTCCCACACAGGTTCCCACACTTTGTCCTCATACCAAACCACAAATCATAATACTTAACGCTGACACAGATTTAGTAGCATAGTATGGTGACGTTCCCTCGTCTTACACAGCATTGCCTCACTTCCTGTCTGGGGACATGACCACTTCTGTCTGGACCCCGTTCAAATGATGAAAAATAGCAGAAATGCAACACTAAAATGAGATCAGATGTTATTTTTTCTGGGAATTTTTCTTTTGTGTAACAACCAATGAAGGAGTGGGCATGTGGACTGTGAGAGTGTATTCAATGACAATCCACACTTAAACACAATGTGAATATTTATCTTCTGTTCAGCATTTGTTCAACATTTCTTAGTGCTTCTGGTGAGTTCTTAATGTATATATTAAAAAAACTGTACAGTTGTGTAAATCAAGGCTTTATGGAAGCAGGAAGTTCTGTAGAAGGAAGGATAAAAAAAGACATGAGATCATATGTCACATGACCTGACATTTGCTATTTTCCTATTGGCTCTCTGACCATTGACATATGCTTTATGACTGCCTAAAACTCTACACCTTCTTCTGGAAGGATTCTCGAAACTACTTCTGACGGAAGAGGAGTACAGTAGTTCACCAGAAGCCCTGAACTTGACCTTGAACTTACCCTTCTCTGCCCTGTCCCCTGTTGTTCCTTGGTCCTAAGGGTGATGACACTGTGACCGGTGGGGACAGCACCAGCGAGGTGTCCGTCTCGTGCTCCTCCACAGACGACACTGCCAGCGTGGGCCCGACCAGCTCCAGCCCGGAGAGCTGCGTGGAAGGCCAGGGGCTGCGGAGCAGCTGGAGCCCAGAGGAGGGCAGCCAGCCTGGGGCTAACGCCGGAGAAGGAGCAGGGGGTGGAGGAGAAACTGAGGAGGAGGCTAAGGACAGGCTGACGGAGGTCCCCAGGCGCTCGGGCATCCTGCGGCCCAGCATACGGTCCCTCTCTCCCTTCAGACGCCACAGTTGGGGGCCAGGGAAGAACGCAGTTGGAGAGACAGACATGAAGCAGAGAAGGTGAGGTTGGGCCCGGCATACAGCGCTAAGGACACAGGGTGGAAAAAAACGACCCGAGTGGTATCGTGAATTGTTGAGGAGATACACCTGAAAATGTATAAACAGACAATATTATTCACGTAGGAGAACTCAAAGAGAATTTTATGAACAGTCTGGAGAGAGTCACATTCAGGGAATACTCTAACTTATTATGTACAAAGTTGTACAAAGTTTTTGCCTACAGTCTTTTCTCTTCTCATCATAGACATCTGGCACTATCCGGAAGTATTGTTTATGTATTGTTTTGATGAGTCCCAGAGAGTTAACCTTTGGACCACACTAGTGTATTTCCTATCCAGCCATAAGCCTGGTTCACAGGCAACATCTGCGATAAGAGACTGGACTCTTCTGATAACTTCTTCTCTTGGTAAATAAGATGTGACAGGTCGAATACAAATTCAATAGACAGTAGAAATTGTGTTCCAGAAAGCCACTTTCCATGTCATTCTAGAAGGGCCTCAAAGCGTCCGTCTGTGTTTGAACACAGAGTTCGAGAGAGTCCGTTGCGGTAGTTAGCTGGTGTGTGTACACAGAGCTCCAGCACTCCCCGGGGTCTAGCTCTTCCTCCTCCTCCTCCTCTCCTCCTACAGTGAGCAGCTGTGTCTCCATTTGTCATGTGTGGGCGGAGACGCTTCGTCGTGAGCCAGGCTGAGGCAGAGGGCCCGGAGGAGAGCTTTTGTCTGTTTTCTAGCTACTCCTCCTGGATAGGGAAACGAAAAGTCACCCTGGAACTTCTGTTTTTTTGTTTACTCTACTTCCTACAGCCCGCTCCATGTAGGGTGTGTTGGTCATGCGGCTGTGACGATCAAACAAGCTGGCGGTTGCATGTGAACCTATAGATATCGGGATGACAAGTCTATACTTGTCCCTCGAAAAACAAAACACAAAACGTCCTCTAAATGAAGGTGTTGTTAGATGTCTGCATAGTTATCACATCATTCTGTGAACCGTTTTGAGTTGAGATCATGAGAGCAATCTCTATATCACGTCATCCTGGCTCTCATCCTGTCAGGTGTTCAACTCACAGTGAAGCTTCTCACGCTCATATCCTTATTCTCTTTATGTTTTCATCCCTCCATTCCAGCGCTGTACGAAGTCACGGGGAGGGGAAGCCAACATTTCATAGAAGAAGGTATTCAAACTAAGTTGGCCGTTTGGATTCATAATATAAAACATTTGATATATTTCTCTTTAAAACCGAGGACACTACCGCTTGTATTAGTAGTGTCCAGCTGTAGTAGGCATTTACCTGAGTGTAGCTACACCGGTACCTCATACTCACTAAGTGACTGCTACAGACAGCGAAGCTTCGTGCTATCTTTCGCATTCAGTCCATTTTATTAGCCATCCCAATAACTCCATCCTCTCTATATCCTTTCCATGTACCCCCTCCCCCTCCATCCTCCACCCCTCTCCCCCTGCTTCCCTGCCCTGTCAGTATGAGCTGGTGCCCCCCTGAAGCCCCCCTCAGCCCTGGCCTGGATGTGGTTAGTTGCCTAAGGTACTGTGTGTGTGTATGTGTGTGCTTGTGTCTGTGTGTGCGAGCGCCTGGGTGTTCCCTGCCCTTTGTAATGGTGGAACCTACCCCTTTGAATGTGACACAAAACTTTGCATGCTCTCAGATTTGCATAGTTTTGTGTGTGTGTGTGTGCGCGTGTGTGTGTGTGTGTTTGTATGTGTGCATGTGTATGTGTTTGCATGTGTGTGTGAGAGAGAGGAAGAACGAAAGTGGCTTCTTCATTGTTGTCCATGTTTCTGCTTTGCCTGCCTGACTAGTCAGCTCTGATCAAACACTGATAGATATAGTCAATTATAGATATTTACAGATTAACTGGTAAAGCTGCAAGCGTTTAGAGAGTTCCTGAGACTCACAACAGAGTGGACTACAATAAAGGATTCTGGATAATTACTTAAATGTACTAAAGCATTTAAAAATGACTGACATAGTGATATACATAAGTTATCCACAGGACAGGTAAGTGTTGCTAATCATATGCTTCAACTATTCTCTTTGTTGAGATGTATTAAATCAGTGATCCATCATTTGAGATGTATACAAGACTAAGGCTAAGACTGAAGTAGAATTATTAATACCAGAAATATTGCATAAAATAATACCAACAAAAAGAGAATGTAATTTTAAAGAGGGTATTTTATACCAGCACTCTCCAACCATACCCTGTTCCTGGCAAGCTGCTGTCCAGTAGATTTCCTCTCTAACTGTCATTTAGCGTACCTCATTCTACTGATCTGCTGGTTGACTATCAGAAATAACGAGTTGAGATTAGAGAACAAAATATTGAGTATGTGGAGAGGCCAGTGTCATACATACTCTAGGTGCTCCTTAGTGTACTGGCTTGATCAGTGTGTAATCTGTGTAATTATCTTTGACCAGCAAGTCAGTGTTCTGGTGTTTTGCATACTGAAAACAGGCAAACAGGTCGATGTTGGAGTTTGTTTGCTCCTGAGGAACCTTGATTTCTCAGCTGGTTAAACATACTGTAGGCGGTGTGTGTGTAATGTGTCTGTCTGAGAGAGGTGGAGGGATAATACTGTTAGCTTCATGCATACAAACATCACACTGCAGTTCCTTGAAACTACTCCCTCTCCCCCCCTCCCCCCAGCTACAGCCTGGAGGGCCTGAGTGCAGAAAGGGATGATGGGAGCGCTTCCGCCAAGCGGTTCAGTACCCTGGAGCCTCAGCGAGGTGTGGTCCGTCAGCACAGCGAGGAGAGGGCTGGGTCGCTGGTGTCCCTCACAGAGGAACACGAGTCTGACCTGGCTGAGCGCAGTGGCACGGATGGACAGGTACCTCAACACAGACCATCAACAAACTCACCATCACGTGCGATGACAAACAGAATTGTTTTGGTGCTAATGATCGTAGGGTCCACAAAAGCTACCATTCAGTTCCAAGGATTACCGATGTACTTCCGTCTGTCTTTTTGTTTACTACAAAATGACCGCTAAGGTTGTTGTTGTCGGTTGTTGTTCTGTTGCAGAAGACGAGGAGGTATCGTCCCTTGAGGCACAGCTGCCCTCCTATGACCCTTCCCCTCACCAAGTCAGTCTCCATGGTAGCCATCAGCCAGAGAGACACGGATGGTAAGTGTCTCCTTTCCTTCCCTCCTTTCCTCCTCTCCTTTCCTCCTCTCCTTTCCTCCCCTCCTTTCCTCCTCTCCTTTCCTCTTCTCCTATCAACTCCCTGCTTAGTCTCTAAACAAGCTCCCCTGCTTGGTACATTTATTCATTTAGCAGACGCTTTTATCCAAAGCGACTTGGTAGCTGTGTGATGGCCAATTCCTCCCTAGTTCTTGTGGCCTCGCCCCCCCCCCCCCCCCCCCAAAAAAAAAAAAACCTGAAAAGTCTCTTCACCCCATCTCTCCCTGTGGGATATAAACCACGGTTACTAAGTGGCTCAGCCAAAGTCGGTGAGTTTGAAAAGTGCATGTTCTGGTTTCTCCTTGCCGCTCTCTGGATCCTCCCCCTAGCCGTGCGCCGAATCCACCGCAAGAGGAGAATCTCCTTCTCCTTCAACCTCTCGCCTATCCTCCCCAAATCTAAATCTGTTGTTTCCCTGGACTCTTCGTCCAGTGAGGACGAGGAGGATGGAGACTATAGTAAGTACACTGCAGATGCTCCCCAGTAGACCAGTCCCTCCGTAGTGATGGGGGGTGGACCTACGGACCTTATAACCCTTCCCATAGAACACAGGGGGACTTGGAATGACGAGAATAATAAATAATGACGGGGCTATTACCAAGCATGTTATACTCTATTCATAAGCTCAACTGTATATCCCAGCAATCGGAAAACTTGGCAGCGTTGAAAATCTCACATCCTCTCCAATCTGACCTAGGAGGTTAGCCTTTCTACTCAAACGCTTTCTGGAGTGTTTTGTGTCTCCTTGACTATGTTGCTACCAACACACCCGGGCCAACTCTCGTCCCCTTATCCTCTTTTGGATCTGCGACCTCAGAGAAAGCAGCAGCATGATGCCTTTGCATATTTTGTGTAACTCAGAAGACTGGGGCAGAGTTCAACAGCAGAGGAGATGGAGATTTCTCCTGGAAGACTCTGTGGGTGCTCAGTGTTGTTGATACAAAACAGATCCGCATTATAACTAGTGATTATTATAGAGTTTATCATTAGGGCATATTAAAATATACTGTACTTGTTTTTTTCCAACTATTACATTCCAGGGTGTTTATCTTGAACCGTGAAGGTACTGTAGACCTAGTGAGAAAGCCAAAGCAGCATCTGTGAAAGTCGTCTTCTCAGTCTGAAATATGTAATCGGCCTCAGAAATGCCAGTGGAGAGAATATATTTTCTTCTTGATTATAATGTTGGCTAAAGAACTCAACTTGCCGCTGCTCATCATCTTTTCTCCTGTTTCCTTCCAGATATGAGGTCATTCTCCAGCACCTCAGGCTCTCTGGCGTACAGGTGGAGTGAATTATGCTATTGTCCCTCAGTATCGATACAGTATATCAGGTGTGTGTGTATCTCTCATTGGTCACGGTTGTTGTTAAGAGCTATGCGTGTGTGTGTCTCAGTATTTCTGAGGAGGAGCCAGGGCCTCTGAGAAGTGACACAGAGGGGAAGAGCGGGACCAAGGTGAGCCGCACCTTCAGCTACCTCAAGAGCAAGATGTACAAGAAGACCAGGGTGAGTACGCACACACACACTCACGTATACAGCACGCATACACATGCATACATGTGCACACATATATATGTATGCACACAAAAAAACATAATCACTCAAAACAGCCAGTGGTAAGGCAGTGAATAAATGTTGTAGGAAATGAGGAGACAAAAAAGCAGCTGACAGTGTTGGCAGAGCTGTGAGGTGTGAGGAGGCAGGGACTCGGTACAGGAAGCAGAGAAACAGGAAGATGAGACACACTGGGGTTTCTGACTTCTCTCTTATGACTTCAGCTAAGAAGGTTAAAGATGCTTTTATTTATTGTTATTTTTACCCACTCAGACACAACTCAACAGCTTTGCAAAGATCTCCTCCAACAACTTATTTTGTCCAAATTAAGTTATTAAAAACAAAAAAGCATGTAGGAAAAAAAAAATGACACTCATATCAAATCTGTCTAAACTCAGAGTGAAAGCAGTAATATCCTCTTTTTTGTCTCCAACTAATCAGATTCCCTTACTGCAGCCTTTTTTTAAACACAAATGACTTCCTTCCCATAGATCAACAAGACCAGAAATCCACCTTTAAAAAAAAAAAATGATCGCTGAAAAAATTGGTTATTCATTGAAGAGGGATTGTGTACGTAGTGTGGTGGTGGATAGTTGAGGTCCATGATAACCCCCCACCCCTATACACAGTCAGCTACTTCCCCATCCTGTCTGTCTTCCTCCCCTAATGGGAGCAACAGTACTGTGGCAGCAGCCTCTAGTCTGTGCTGGTGTGTGTGGCTGGAACATGTATCCATGATGTATCGGAGGTTTCTGGACAGCCATGGCCTCTCTGTGAGGATTAGGGGTAACAAGTCCCAAGAGGTAGGAGGATTGAAGTGTTTACTAGCTTACTTGAGGTAGACAAACTGAAGTGTGTACTAGCTTAACAAGAAGTAGCAGGATTGAAGTGTTTACTAGCTTGCCAAGTTATGGCCAGTGGGATTGTTGTCTCCATTCCTGTGCTGTGGGCCCTTCTGTGTATGACTGAAACATTGCCTTTTATGTATTTTGTATTTCACACTTCTTCCACTTTGTAATCCTTTGTTTATGCCTTTGTAAGTGATCTGAATTCCACAGCATATTCATTATATTGTGAATCATAAAGTGTGGATAAAAACAAGATTCTTGCTGAAGATTTTCCATGGTTGCCAGGTTTTTTTAATCCTTTTCCATTAGTGAGTTTAATAATTTTTGGGAAATACTGAGACTTGTCCAGGCCTGTCCAGGAATTGTTGCAGTTGAAAATAGGGTTGGTTTAAATTATTTTAGTTTATTTGTGTGTGCGGTTCTTATAAATCATTGTTGCATTGTTCAGTACCACCTCGTCATAATGAACATGAACTCTTAGTGGTCTTGGTGTAGTTACAACAACATCATGGTGTCTGTCAAGCCATTTAAATAAATAAGCACTAATGTGTATGACTGTTGCGGTCATGCTAGGCTTAGGGGCCTATGTTTGCCTTCCAGTAAAAAAAAACAAACAAAGAAAACGTTGAAACTCCACTTTAACATTTCCTATGGGTTTGGGTGGAGTATGATCTAAATCCATGAGAATGTAAACTCTTTACTTCTTTCTGCACCCCCACTGTACTCTCTCAGTGTCAGGATTTTAAGCGTTTTCTAAAATAGCAACTTTCAAGTTTATTGTAGGACTCACATCAAGTGATGTCACTTAATACAATCACAATCCAACCTGGACAAGACCTTATGGACAAACCCAGAACGCCCTTTAAATTAATAACAGTGAAGTTACACAACACACTGAAGCTCCATTACAACACTCCTCTGTTCTTGTCTCCATTTGTAATCCCTCTTGTCCCCACACCCTCCACCCCATGTAGGAAAAAGAGCGAGAGAAGAGCCGAGATAAAGAGCGGGAGGCAAAAGACAGAGACAAACGAACGTTGAATGGCCATCTCTTCACCACTGTCAGCTCTGCGCATGTGGGAGGCCCCTGCCAGCAGTGCAACAAAACCATTAACAACAAGGAAGCCTTCCTCTGCACAAGTAAGAAGAGTTGCAAACATATTAACCATTAACCCTGTACTGAGTTTGGTGCAGCTCATCCACAACATAGGTGGTCGATCTAGCTTTGGGACTATGGCGTCTGGTCAGTGCTTCAGACTGCTAACTCACACCATTCACAGCAGACAGCAGTGAGGGTTGTAGCGCCTACTCTGGGCTTCTCAGAAACACTAAGCGGATGCTGCCGGTTGCACAAGTCCTGGAACTGCCCCCCAAAACAGACAGAAAAGAGGAAACTATTACTGCAATGGATCCCAGAACTTCTCACTACCGCTTTGACTCTGCTACAGTCCAGACGTTTGCAAAATAGCCCTTTTTGTTCTGAAATCCAATGTGTTTCACATTGTGTGCCAAGATCTAGACGTTTATGCGGGTGCTTTCAGTATTCTGGATGGTTGGGTCCAATTTTTCATGTGGTTTTAGATGTTTGGCTTTTGTCAAAGAAGAAGGCTTTTTCAGATTGATCTCCTTTTAGTTTATTGATGTCATTGAGCTGTTTCAGAAAACTTTTCTGCACAATGTTTGATATAAAAAACTATCAAAGAACATTTCCCCCTCGTATGTTATCATGTGGGAACTTTCTAATTCCGAGTAAAGATGCTTAAGATGTTATAACGTATCATTTAAATAGACAGCTCACAAAAGCAACGTGACTTGGCAGGTTTTTCTGTGCGGGATTTGGTTTGACGCAGCAGCCAGGTGTGTGTAGTGGTAGATGGAACCCTGGCATGACCCTCCATGTCAGCAGTGTTACCCTGCATTGCATCACCCAGACCAGCATTCCCCCTCACCCGCCCGGCCTGCTGACGGTCTGCTTCTTGTTACTCCCTGGGCTTTGGTGGGGCTTCCTGGCTGGCTCAGAAGAGCGAGGCCAGCTCTCCACTCCCACTGCATTATGCAGACAGAGAGATCTTAGAGGACAGGCCCTGGGGCCTATTATTCTGTTGAAATCGTTCTCAATAAGACATGTTAGGCTTCTCTCCTTTTCCACTTTTTGGTTTTTATTTATGACTTGTTTTCCTTTTTGTTGTTTGTTTCTTCCCTCAGACTGTAACACACACGTTCATAAGAGCTGTAGGGAAAACTTGCCCAGCTGTGCAAAGGTGAAAATGAAGGTAAGACATGGATCATAGTTTGGGGTTATTTTACCAGCATAGCCCATACTGGAGCAAGGCACTGCACAGAAAGGCGCTGTTTCAAACAAAACTGTTGTATAAGTACTTGCCATGAATGGTGACCTTATGTACATAGACATTATGTGACAAAGAATGAAAGAATACTTTCACATTCAATTGATCAACTATACTTTTTGGGGGGTTGTTTATTGTGCTTTTTTCCAGTTCCCCAAACAGCAGTTTGCAGTAGCAGACTCAAACACCCTCCCAGTAGTCATCCTGAGGTCCAAACGTAAGCTGCATTTCAACAAAGCATCACCCAATCCATTTACATTTATGTATTTAGCAGACACTTTTATCCAAAGCGACTTCCAAGAGAGAGCTTTACAAAAGAGCATAGGTCACTGATCATAACAACGAGAATGCCTCAAACATTGCGAGCAGCCAAAACATGAAGCATACATTGTGAAAAACCAAATAAGTGCCAAAGGGACCAACCCAATACAAAGACAGAGAGGGACACAAACAACCTTTTTTAGAGTTAAAGTCATGCCATATTGCAAAAAAAAACTACATAAAAACAAAGAGACTATCTATAAATATGTCAGTTAGAGCGTCTCCTTTTTGGTGGATTATTGTGGCTGACGGGTGTGTGTTCTGTCTCAGCTACTGGGATGAAGGAGCGGCCCCGGTCGGCCATCTTGGTTCCTGAGGACAACTTGATGCTGGGCGTCCCGCCTTCACGCAGACACACCAGCATCATGCCCTTTAACAGCACCAACCTGTCCAAGAGCATCTCCATCACCAACATTGCTGGGTAACACACACACACACACAATCACTCACCCACACTCACAGTCACACACAGATGAAAACAATGACAACAAAGTTGTTATTAAACATTTATTTTAGGTGTAGCTGTTTCGTGTTTATATAGTCAATATACCATTCTGTAAATAATCTATCAAATTTAATACGTACCTTACATATTTATCTCCATCATGATATTGAATCACCCTCTTCTCTTTACCCATACCAGGCCGGTGTTTGATGACATTCCTATCAAGGGCCGGCGGTACCTGTCCCAGTCAACTGACTCCCTGCACAAGACTAGCCTGGTCAACGAGTCCACAGAGTCCCTCACAGATGAAGGTCAGTAGGGCTCCACCGCTACACTGCTGTCGGGTGCTGCTTAATGAACTGTGCACTCTCCCTGTCTCCCACTCAATCCCTCTCTATCTCTGTTTCTCTTTCTCTCTTACATCCCTTACTTTCTTCTCTATCCCTCTTTCTCTCCCTCTCCCCCCACCCCCTTGCTGTCTGAGCAGCTGCATCCCAGCTGAGTGCTCAGACAGGCTCTGTGTCTGAGAAGGCAGTCCATGTCCTTGATAGGGGAACAAAAAGAGAGAGAACTGAGAACTGTCTTTTGGGGAAGTCCCCTTCATGGTCGGCCTCTGCTCAAATCCACTCACTAAAACGGAATTATTTGCCCAATGTCTGAACTGAACTGTGTGTGTGCTTGTGTGTGGGTGTGTGTGTGTGTGTGTGTGTGTGTGTGTGTGTGTGTGTGTGTGTGTGTGTGTGTGTGTGTGTGTGTGTGCATTTACGTGCGCGCTTGCGTCAGGGACGGAGATGATGGACAGCCAACTGATGGGGGAGTTTGAGGCAGACGTGAAAGAGCTGGAGGCCGACTCATGGACCTTCACGGTGGAGGAGAAGTTCCTGAAGCAGCTGAAGAAGGATGTCATCAAGAGGCAGGACGTCATCTATGGTACTGACCAACTGACCAACCGCGCACGCATGGACCGACCGTGTCGGTGTGCTGTGGCGCTGACAACCCCATGATAACATTGTCGTAGAGGAGCATTGTGGTTCTGATAGACACTGATGGGTTGCGAAACAAACCCTCAAACACACCATTCCCTGGATGTCACACTCACGCCACACTCGCTACCTTTCCCCATCCTCCCGTCTACCTCCGCCCGACACACCCGTTCCCCTCCGTCCCTCACGCACTCCTCTCCCTCCTCTCCCTCCTCCCAGAGCTGCTCCAGACCGAGATGCACCACGTGCGGACCCTGCGCATCATGTCGGAGGTGTACAGCAAGGGCCTGCTGAAGGAGGTGCAGCTGGAGGGCCAGACGGTGGAGAGGGTGCTGCCCGTGCTGGACGAGCTGCTGGACCTGCACACGCAGCTCTTCAGCCGCCTGCTGGAGAGGAAGAGGGACAGCCAGCATGAGGACGCGGCCACCGCCGGGGGCTTCGTCATCCACCGGATAGGGGACGTCCTTGTCAACCAGGTCAGTGGAGGGGCCCAGTGGACGCTTTATCTGCTTGGACGGAAACGTTTTAATAAAAGGACATTTAAATTAGAAAGCGAATTAACGTCAATCTTTTGGCCATGGTTCAAACCCACACATTTACTGTAAGCCTTAAACAGAGAGTATCAACATACAAAAGAGTTATAAATGAGTCCGTCCACAGGATAGAGGACATGTCTTCCATCCTTTTCATAGATCTAGTGGTCTGTCTGTATGACAAAGGCTGGTTGTAGTGAACTTGTCTCATATGCGGTCCAGTTCTCAGGGTCCAACGCGGAGTGTATGAAGAGAGTGTACGGCCGTTTCTGCAGCCGCCACAATGAGGCGGTCAACTTCTACAAGGAGCTTCTAACCAAAGACAAACGCTTCCAGGGCTTTATCAAGGTTAGCTGTTTAACTTTAATAGGGAGAATGTCCAGCTTTTTCCAGAACTCTGTTGCCTGTCCTGCTGGTACAAATGTATAACAGTTAGATTAGGAACTGACTTTGTTCGTTTGTCTTTCAGAAAAAGATGAGCAGCAGCATTGTGCGACGGTTAGGCATCCCAGAATGCATCTTGCTTGTGACCCAGAGGATAACAAAGTACCCAGTGCTGATGCAGAGGATACTACAGCACACAAACGGTTAGCCTAGCATTAGCATTTACCTTTCACACACATGCAGCGCGGCGTCTTACCTTTCAGTTTAGCTTTAGGGTTAGCCTCCCTGACCTCTGAGCCCTGTCTACCTCTTTTCCTCTTCTTCTCACTCACTCTCGCTTTCTCTCTCCTTTACTCGCTCAAAAGTTTTCTCTCTGTCTCTTTTCCCTATTTCGATCATTCTCCCTCTCCCCCCAGTCTAGTCAACATGACTCTAATGTGAAATCTCACACGACTGGCTGCCATCTGTGGTGGAAAGCTGGGCTTGTATCCAGAACCGGCCCGGCAGGCTGACTACTGAGGCTTACACTACCTCATGGCTGAACCAGCCCTCTTTGTTTGAACAAGGGGGGAAAGGGAGAGAGATGGAGGAGGGGAGGGAAGGAGGGAGTCAGCTTTTCAGTAAATAGACCAGACCCATGGATAGACCTCTGCTGGCCACATGAAGTGGCCATTTGTGTTTACATTAACAGCAATCACAATTTCACAGGGTGTGTGTATGGAGAGGGTGGGGGGGGGGGTCTGTGATTACACCAGAGGTGATTTTTGAGGTCTCTTTCATGCCCTGTCGGATATAGTATTTACATGGTTTGGAGAATGTAATGTAGCCTCTTCACCTGAGCTGTGCAGCTGCTGGCCTGTTTCTGTGCGTGCGTGTGGGCTTGTGGACTGAATCGTCCCCACTGGAGCAGCAATACAAACGTGTGTGTGTGTGTGTGAGAAAGTAATGTACATCAGCTAACCTGCCCTCTCACCACCCCCCTCCAGAGGCAGAGCAGGACCATGAGGACCTGACGGAGGCCCTGCGCCTGGTGAAGGAGGTGTTGGCAGCGGTGGACAGCAAGGTCAACGAGCACGACAAGAAGCGGCGCCTGAAGGAGGTGTACAGCCGCACGGACAGCAAGTCCATCATGAGGATGAAGAGCGGCCAGATGTTCGCCAGGGAGGACCTGGTCAGGGGGCGGAGACTGATCCACGACGGGCCCCTGCAGCTGAAGAATGCCCAGGGCCGACTGAAGGGTGAGGACGCACACAGTCGCGCACACACACACACACATCTCTCTCCCTTCTCAATTTAATTAAAAAACCTTTCAAATCCTTGTTTGCTCATATTCACTCAACATCTCTCCCATTCATATTTACTCTGATTCATTCTCTAGTCTCTCCTTGTTTCACAAGACACTGAGTGTGCCCCCATGTACTACCCCGTATCACGCTGTTTTGTGCTCATAGGCACTTGAATTATATATTTTTGGAATCGTATCCCAGAGCACGATTGTCCCACTTTCTGTGCTACACAGAATTACATTTTTTTAAACCATGCTTTTTTAGAGAACAATTGTCAGACAAAAAAGCAAAACAACGTACTTACCCATGGGTTAGGGATACATTAATTATACGTTAATTGTACATTTACATTTAGTCATTTAGCAGACGCTCTTATCCAGAGCGACTTACAGTAAGTACAGGGACATTCCCCCGAGGCAAGTAGGGTGAAGTGCCTTGCCCAAGGACACAACGTCAGTTGGCATGACCGGTAATCGAACTGGCAACCTTCGGATTACTAGCCCGATTCCCTCACCGCTCAGCCACCTGACTCCCCATTACTTTTAGTAATGTACATGAGCATGAGACCAGTTTGCCATTTCATAGAAAGTCAAATATTTCCAAATTTAAGATGAGAAGAACAAGTCAAGCCTTAAATATGGACATGCATTTGTTTTCCCTGTGCCTCTGTCATGTTCAGGTGGTGTTGTAGCTCTGTCTGGTTGTGTTTAGCCAGCCTCCACCTCCCTTGGCCCCAGCCTCTAACCTCCTGCTTCCTGCTTCATTATCTCCCTCCAGATGTCCAGGCCATGCTGCTCTCAGACGTCTTCCTCTTCCTCCAGGAGAAAGACCAGAAATACGTCTTCGCCTCCCTCGTATGTTATTGATTTGCCCTCCTACAATCTCTGCTTCGTCCACTCCACACCTCCCCTCTTTCCCTGTCTCTCTCTTTCTCTCTCTGCCTTATTTTCCCTGTTTCTCTCTTTCTTTCTCTCTCTCCCTCCTTTTCCCTGTCTCTCTGTTTCTCTCTCTCCCTCCTTTTCCCTGTCTCTCTCTTTCTCTCTCCCTCCTTTTCCCTGTCTCTCTCTTTCTCTCTCCCTCCTTTTCCCTGTCTCTCTCTTTCTCTCTCTCCCTCCTTTTCCCTGTCTCTCTTTCTCTCTCTCCCTCCTTTTCCCTGTCTCTCTCTTTCTCTCTCTCCCTCCTTTTCCCTGTCTCTCTTTCTCTCTCTCCCTCCTTTTCCCTGTCTCTCTCTTTCTCTCTCTCCCTTCCTTTCCCTCTGCCCCTTCTGGTCTCTTCCTTCCTTACTATCTCTTTCTCTCTCTGCTGCCCTCCTCCCACCTTTCTCTTCTCCCCTGTAATAAAGGCTCCATTCAGTGGCAGTGTGGGAGTGGAGGCTGTCAGATTTTCCTATCCAACTGTTGCAGCTGAACACATGCTACGGGCTAGTAGTATGCTAGGTTAGCTCAGTAAGGTCTTGCGTAAGGCTAGTCTGCCGCGGACGGCGGCTAGCTGATTACAATAAAGCTGTAAAAGACACCGCTACGCAGGCTTCTTGGCAGCCCACTGGCATCGTACCCTGCAGTTATACAAGGTTTTCACTGGTTTTTCCATGCTTGCGCCAATTACATTTTCATGGCTTGGTGCTGGGCTGGGTTGGTTAGGTCCTCCTGCAGACACAGCATGGATGGAAACAGAGGTGCGTAATAAGCGGCTTTGTCATGGAAACATGTCAGCTGTGGTCGATAGAGATTGGCCAATTTTGGGGGGCAGGCTATATTTAGACCAATGATCTAAGATTATGGAAAAATAATGTGATTGTGTCATTTCAATTTGAGGCGGGCATTTTTGGTATGATGTCATCTATTGATTCCATCATTACATAAACAAGCTGTACAAAATACAGTACATAACAATGTAAGTAGAGTTCATGGGGAGGAGGGTAACTGGCTTAATGATGGACAGTGCTGTAAAATTATATCATAACATTATCCATCTCTCGCTCTCATCTATAAATCCTCTCCCGCTCTCCCTCTCATGCTAACCTCACACCCTCCCATTGTCTACCTCCATCTCCTCCCTCTTTCCCTGCCCCACCTCTTTCCCCTCCTCTCCGTCCTCCATAATCCCTTCCTCCTTCCCTCTCTCTCCAGGATCAGCGCTCCACCGTCATCTCCCTCCAGAAGCTGATCGTGCGCGAGGTGGCCAACGAGGAGCGAGGTCTCTTCCTGATCACGGCGGGCATCCAGAAGCCCGAGATGGTGGAGGTCCTGGCCAGCACCAAGGACGAGCGCAACACCTGGATGCAGCTCATCCAGGACGCCATGCACTCCATGTGAGTTTCCTCTCTCTCTCTCTCCCCCCCAGCAGTTAGACCAAGCCGGGACCCATCCACCCCCACCTTAGAGCCTGATCCCCAGACCCTGGCGTCAGTCGAGGGATTAAGACTAGCCTACCTGAGGATGTTCTCTAGCGGGTACTCTAATGCTTTATCTGCTTAGGGAGCTGGCCGCTCAGACAGAGGATTATACTGTGGGCCCTGAGCAACAAACAGGAAGAGACAGTCAAGTGTTTACTGCTCTCATCCTGACTTCATCCTCAGACATCCTGTTCTGTGTTGGACTGCCAGCTTCCTCAGCCAGGCTGACACTGGGGGGTAGGGCCGTCTTAGCTGCACACTGGGAAAACAGCGCAGGGGTGTCTGTGTGTCGCTAGGAGGACAAGTGTGTTTGTGGAGTGGGTTGTGAGTCATATTGTGTTGGGTGAACAGGTGGCTTTCGACAGCGTGTGCTTTGAGAGGATGTGATGGAGAAGCGGCTGGAGGGTGACCGCAGTGCGGGTGACATCAGGACGTGTGTGCGTGTGTGTGTGGTGGGGTGACAGACGTGTAACGCCGCTGGGTCTGATCCTCAGGGACAAGGATGATGACGAGGGCATCCCCAGCGAGACAGAGGAGGACAAGAGGCAGCTGGAGACCAAGGCCAAGGAGATGAGAGGTGAGGAGCAGTGCCGTGTCTGTCGCTCTGTGTGTTCTTGTCTCGTGTACCGGACAGCAAATGTTCAATAAGTGATTGATGACTCTCCTTGTCCCCACCTTCCCCTCCTATCCCCTCCCTCCCTCCCACTCCACCCCCCCTCCCTCGCACCTCCCTCTCCAGACATGCTGAGGAAAAAGGATGAGCAGATTGTGGCTCTGCTGGAGGAGAAGATGAAGGTGTTCAGGGACATGTGCGAGTGCGGGAGCCCAGTGGAGGAGCAGAGCTCCAGGGGCAGGGGGCTGTTCAGGGCCAGCAGCGAGGACGTGTCCAGGGGAGAGCCCATCATGAAGGACGCCCTGCGGGAAGGTGAGTGGGTCACACCAGGGCTCTGTAGGAGACTAACTGTAAAAGGATTTCACCGAGAAACAGGACACTCTTCATTTACTCTGATGACATTTGATTGTATCGTAGAAATGAAACGTGCCAAGCTTTTTTTCCCCAGTATGAGAACCCCTTTGCGTATAACCAGCCTGAGATACTGCTTTAACTGTGGCTCGTATGCTTGTGGTGTTTGTGTCCTGGACACTGTCAGTAACATTGTTAGGATGATTGGATTACTGACATGCTCTCTCGCTCTTTTTGTTTGTGTGTTTCTGTATGTTCCTTCCTGTTGGCCTGTGTGTGTCTGTCTGTATCTCGGTGTGTTTGTCTATCTGTGTGTGTGTGTGTGTGTGACAGTGGAGACGCTGCAGGTGCTAGTTAACGGCAGCCTGGGGGGGGCCGTGGCGGTGGGTCAGCAGACGGCCGCGAGCCCCGAGGCTGCAGGAGCAGGGGGGGTGGGCCCCGTGTGTCTGCCCCGGCGGGCCGAAACATTCGGTGGCTTCGACAGCCACCAGATGAACATCTCCAAGAGTAAGACACACCAGAGCACCACCTGAGCTCATCTAATGCCACTAGGGTCAACTCATTGCTGGGTTCTGCTCTGTCTCATAGCTCCTCTCACAAGTGTCTCTCCTCTGACAGACGGAGACAAGGAAGAGGAAGTGGACACCGCTGACCTTCGCAGGACTGAATCAGACAGCGTCTTAAAGAAGGTACGCCACCTAGTGGTGACCGTAGAAACATCTTGACCTTTCCCGCGACACGCTGGAACGTTCTTCAGCATACTGAAATTCCGCAACACTCTGGACAACACTGAAAGACTGAAACACACTAAAACACTGAAGCACTGAAACACACGAAAACACCGAAGCACTGAAACACACTGTGACACCATAACACACGAAGACTGTTCTCATGTTTGACCCAGTCTGCCCTGCGTCAGACCGTACAGGGCTAAAGTAGTGGCAGCCCTGTACAGAAACCCTGCCATTAAGATGAATTTAGCCTGCCTCACCAATGAATTAGCTGCTTGATTCTTCCTGCGAGCTCCCATAGCTAATGGTGGCCATTAGTTGTGTAAGAGGATGAAAATGAATGGAGCGCCATTAGGAGCCAGGAACAGTGGGGCTCTCTCTAGAATGAGAGAGACACTTAATGCACATAATGACTGAGCTGTGCATTCCCAGTCCCAGTCGTCAGAAGACGCTTGCTCTCACACACATACACCTACTGTAAACTGTCCGACCTACTCACACACATACAGTGCACTCTCGTTTTATGAGAGCCCTGTCTTGTCCTGAACAAATGCCTCAGCTGCGTGGTGTATGTGTGTGATCTCTCCAGGGAGGAAATGCTAACCTGCTGCTGCTCCTGAAGAAGAACAGCGAGGTGAGCTGTTCTTTCTGTCCAGCACTTTACGGTAGCATCACAAAGCTACCACGGTTCAAACTGTCGTTCACACGTTCATGCACCTGGCCAACCGCTGTGATGTCCTCCTGTAGCAGGTCCTCCTGAGCGTCACGCATCTCCACGACCTTCTGAACACACTGCAGGTATGCGTCCTCGCTCCACACACCAACCACACCCAGTCCCCGTAGACTGCCGTACCAGTCGGACGTATGGTCAAGCCTTCCCCTTACCTCGTGTGTGGTGGTGCTCGTGCCCGTTCCCCCCTCAGGCGGTCGTGGTCCAGCAAGACACCTTCATCGAGGACCAGCGGCAGGCCCTCACCGACCGCCCGCCCTCCTCCGCCTCGTCGTCCTCGTCGCGCCCGTCGTCGCGGCCCAACTCCCTGATCGAGCAGGAGAAGCAGCGCAGCCTGGAGAAGCACCGGCAGGAGATGGCGTCCCTGCAGCGGCAGCAGGCCGCCCACGCCGAGGAGAAGAGGAGGCGCGAGCGGGAGTGGGAGCAACGGGAGCAGCAGCTGACCGACCGGGAGGTGGTGCTCAACGTGCAGGAGGAGGAGACGGGCCGGAGGCGCAGGGAGCTGGACGAGGAGCGCCAGGAGCTGCTGGGGAGGAAGGAGGAGTACCAGAAGGACCTGGAAAGGCTGAGGGACGCCCAGAGGAAGCTGGACCGAGAGAGGGAGCAGGTCCAGAGAGAGATGGAGAGGATGGAGCAGCTCAGGCTGGCCGAGGTGAGACCGCATGCCTCCTAAGGTCTCCCCGGGGCAAAGGATTTAAGGGACTTCACCGAACGGTCTCTGTGCACTGCGTCAAGGAGAACGATGTGACATGGATCGTCCTTGATATCTATACCTTCTCTGCAACTCGTCAGGAGGGTGACATCCCTCAGTGCAGTATAGAACTGACCAGAGTTTGGAATTACTTTGACAACTAATGCTGTACACAGGCTCTTATAGATCTACTTGAAACTGCCCCATGAAACATGTAGACCTCATCTTATACTCAGATTCATTCAAATCCCCAGTCCAATCACTCAGTTCTTATTGTGACCAAAGGCCACAAAGACTTTGGGCAGAACCTTTTAACCATTCCCTGTGAGCTAACCCCCTGCTGCCCTGTCCTCCTCTCCTCTCACCCGGCCCTTCTCCTTCCATTCTCCTCCTCCCCTCTCCCCTTTTATCCTTTCTTCCCCCTGCTCTTCTCCTCTCCCCCACCTCACCGCCTGCTTCTTCACTCCTGTCCTCCCGCTCATCTCATGTTCCCGTCCTCTGCCCTCCCCTCTTCCCACTTCCTCCCCTCTCCTCCTCTACCAGAGGCGCATGCAGCGGACTCCCTCCAGCACGTCTGAGGACTCCCTCTGGTTCCCCGGGGGCAGCAGTTTGTCCCTGGAGCAGGGGGAGTCCGGGGAGCTGGATTACTCCTCCTCCCTCAGGAAGGACTCGCTCTCCAAGCCGGAGGCCAAGCCCAAGTCCAAGACCCTCAACCCGTTCTCCGTCAGGGGCGGCGGGGGCCAGACCGGGGAGAACCAGATCCCCAACCTGCTCCTGCAGCTGACCAGACCCAAGGATAAGAAAGAGAAGAAGAAGAAGAAAGGGAAGGGTTCAAGTGCTCAGGCTCCAGGTAACAGTCAGATCCCCACAGGACACATGAAAGAAGACACGCTCGCAAAGTTTGTGAGGATATCGAGGCCCTGTGGCCATCGAGCATTCCTCAAGACAGCACAGGGTCAGGGGGTTTGAAGAATGTTGAAAGCTGACTGTAAACACGAAGGCCCTTCTCTCCACAGATTCCTCGCAGCACCTGCCTGAGCCCACCCTGGAGGGAGACATCTTCTACTGCTGACACGGCTCCTCTGGTGCTCAGCTTCCCAACAGCAATGCAATGACACACTCTCCAACCTACTGCACCAGCTGAATGTAAGGCCAAGATGCCAAAGTGCCCAGCCCATACAACGCCCCAACCTCCTCACACATAAACACACACACAAACATGCACACTCAAAAGACACACGTACCCCTTCTGAGTAATTGCACACAAACACATACACACACACTTCCCCAGACGCCACTCACATGCCTGTGGAAAACAGGAAATGGATGTCAATGTCTAAAATGAATCATGAGCTCCATGTGCAATTACCTTAACTTGTCGCCTCGACCCTCCTGACTGTTACCTGATTTAAGAAAAACTCAACTTAATGGATACCACTTTCACATCAGAGGCCCGTGAACACAATGCCTGGTAGGATGGTCTAGTTAGAGGCCTCCACACAGAACGGAAAAGAAGCATATGCCCCAAATGAACAAGTTAATTCAAGGCCCCTTTTACCGCAGTCAGAGATATCAGCCAATGGGTGGCACCAATGATCAGTGACCGGTTACTCGTGTCCAATAGAAATGTTTCAGTGCATTATTCTGCCAATGAGGATGAAGACCTGCGGAAGGGGCACACTAATCGTCCCTGAGCAGACTTGGGTGTGGTCATCTGTTACCCTGGGTGAGAAGAACAAGACTAGCAAACATCCTCTCTCCCTCTCCTGTGTTTGAACTGCATATAACCACATGTAGCATACTCCTGTTCTCCAATGGACATCATTTTAAATGTATGTGTGTTGACAAAACACATGGCTGTAGAGTAGACAGAAACAATTGGATAGAAATGGTTCACTCACACCATTTAAAAGCATGACTGAAGCCAGCTAATGATGTAGATTCATAGATGTTTTGGTTTTCAAGGGATTTAGGGTAGGAATTCACCACATTATGTCTGTGTACATTTAATGCTATTGAGCACTCCATTGATTTGTTGTACTTCACTTGTGTTTTTAAATAACAAAAATAAGTCTTGTTGAAATCCAGCGTATTGTCTTCTCAAAGGTTCCATATCATTTTGTTGATTTCCGTTGAAAATCCTAGATATCAAATCTCTCATTCATTTGGATGTTGATCAAATGTACATGTTACTGTACAGTTCATCAGAAAAGCTGAATCGTGACTCCAAACCCCCATTGGACTTTACTTTCAGTTCTGCTTGAATTCCCTACCTGCTGGACAGGTGTCTACTGGAAAAAATAAAAATAATTGTAACACAAACCTAATATGATGCTTTCACAAATGCATCATTTAACAGTGATATGTATTGACTCAGTTATAGTGCTTTTGAGAAAGAAATAACTACAGATTTGACGTGTTTGGGATCCTTCATTTGGACTATAGACTGTCATAGTACCATTTGAGTCCAGAAGCGTATGGGCGAGTCAATGAGCTGCTTCATGTCATTTCTTTATTATTTGTTCATAACTGGTGTGTAATCCTGTCTAACACACCTGAACAATTAGCATTTTGGGCCTTTTCACAGTCAATTGAGGCTGTGGCACATCATGGCCACTAGGGGGCACTGGAGCTGTGTCTCAGTCTGAACCATCAAGCCAACATAAAGAAGGATGGAGTACCGTAGCTGTCTAATGATTCATGCAGTGCAAAATTGACAATTTCTCTTGGATTTTTTATGCAGGGTCATTGCCATTTGTAGATAGTGTTAAAAGCATGGAGAGACGCACCTTCTATCAAAAGTTACAGTGGTCCCTATGGTGTTTATAATTGGCAAAGGAAACAGATATG
Organism: Osmerus eperlanus; assembly: GCF_963692335.1. NCBI lineage: Eukaryota > Metazoa > Chordata > Actinopteri > Osmeriformes > Osmeridae > Osmerus > Osmerus eperlanus. Next base: position 7,138,528 of record NC_085027.1, read on the forward strand.
TTGTCAGAAGTCATAATTGGTTATTAAATGAAACCAATCCTTAATGGCTTAAACAGGAAAGCCGGCCTGGCAAAGCTAAACACATTCATTAGAGCAAGCTCTCTCTCTCTACAAGGGACAATCAAGAGATTAAAGCCAAGCATATACATTTCCCATGTGAGTGATAGGAATATATATTTGATAAACCTTTCCACGAACCTTGAGTAGCCTTAAATATAATGATGAAATGCACTAGAACATGACCCAGCATATTCTCAGGAGGATACGGAATAGGTTTTGTACCTCTGCTTTGGAAGTATGAAGAATTGTTTGTACTAAAAGGTACAGATTTGTTTTCTTTTGGAATAATGTAAAAAAGGGCAAAAACAAATATGTAAATATTACTTATGTAAAGAAAATTCAAATGTAAGAGTATTAATTATATGTTTGATTTGTGATTTATTGCAGCATTTTGTAAGGAGGCTTTATTTATCTTTGATCCCCGCCTTTTTGGTGAGGTTCAATGTAAAGTCACATTTCTGTCATATTAAAGAACTATAATGTCTTCAGTGTCATCTTACATTTACATTTAGTCATTTAGCAGACGCTCTTATCCAGAGCGACTTACAGTAAGTACAGGGACATTCTCCCCGAGGCAAGTAGGGTGAAGTGCCTTGCCCAAGGACACAACGTCATTTGGCACGGCCAGGAATCGAACTGGCAACCTTCAGATTACTAGCCCGATTCCCTCACCGCTCAGCCACCTGGCTCCCCTGACTCCACCTGACTCCACCTGATATCTTCAATATCTTGTCAAATTCATAAGCACTGATGCTATAATAATGAAACTCCTATTCAGTTCAGCATCACAGACTCACAACTCAAGACCTATTTTCATTGTACAAGTAGCAATTCTCTATTTACACGGAGAGGCTTGAAGCACCGGTGCACCACGACATGGTCGTGAGCAACAAGCTCCTCCAGATCTTGATGTGAAGATGACTATGTCTGCCTTAAACATGCCTGGCCATACTGTATCATTTTGTCTCCATTCAGGCTGACACCTCTTCATTTCCGCTTAACATCTTCGATCGATCCTGCCTTCCCTTACCAGGGGATATCTTACGCTGTCTGTTCTCAAAGACGCCTTCATTCCAATTGATTTATTCAAATTTTATGAACATGTCATTTTGGATTCCTTCCGTATTTGTCAGCGGTATCTTGACCATGGAGAAACCTGTGGTTGTGTCTGTCTCAGGGACCCTTCTTGATGTTTGAACCTGTCACTGAGTGAACGTAGTGGGGCTTCAGAGAGATTGGACGGAGGATGGCAAGAGAAGACAGAGAGTGAAGAGAGGGATGAGGTGAGGGAGGGAGGGAGGGAGGGAGCAATGAAGGGAAGTACAAGACAGGTGAGGAGTGATGGGTGTGAGACAAAAGGAGGGGATGGAAGGACAGAGGCTAGGGAGAACAGAGGAAAGGAGGGGATGAATGAAAAAGGACAGATAAAGACAAACTAATGATGATTAAAGGGCCTCTTTGGAGGTACACGGGAGTGACGAGGACCTGCAGCACTGTCACAATAGTCTGAGTCACCTCCATCTGCTTCATGTCCTGTCTCTGTAGTTCTAGTGCTGTGTCACCACAAGACCAGACAGCACCAGAACACTCCTATTGATTCAAGGAATTTCATGGTATTTCTCTCTTTTCATTGCCCAGATGGTTGATGTCTATTGACTGCTATATGCTTTACAGTACAACAACCTGTGCATCCACATTGCAGTAACTCCTCACATTGAATCGTAAGCTAAAGCTTCCTTGATAAGGACAAGTGATAAAACAGTTGTTTATCAAACAGTTAATTCGACATCGATGCACAAAGGGATAGATGGGATAGAACACACTCCCTATTTACAGGTGGTGTTCTATTACTGGCCACAACAACGATGGTTGACTGGACCTCTACGCACATACACACACACACATATGCACTCAAACGCACACGCTTCTACAAAGAGGCTTGTCTCTCTTCTCTCTGTTTATTCGGTGTCTTGAGATCACCGATGCCAGTTGCCTAGCACTGCAACCTGTTGCTAAGGAAACGGTCAATCTGGATGGGAAAGACATATCTCATGTAAGTAGCACTTTATGACCTCACAGGCGCTTATTAAGGTGTGGTAAACACCAAGCGTAGGTCTCTGCAGCTCACAGCTCATTCACCAGCATGTTTAATATCTTATTTGGGCGTTGAATCGTCTCCATGAAGAGGAATACCTTTGTAGTGGACTGATAGAATATGAATTAAACCGATGAACCCAGATATACCCAGATGAAAAACATCCTTTCAGGTAGTTGTTTGATTCACATGCAGCAACCTGCATTGCTGCAGAAGTGAGAAAGTTACATTGGAACACTGGCTTTCCACCACATGTGATCTACATATATGGTGTAGCATGTGTGTGATATCTCTTAGTGTCAAATATCACATGCCACATGGTCTCTTCATGGGTCTGATTAGTGGATACATGGATCACTTACTGCCACTCAAAGTAAAAGTTGAGCAGTCCACAACTGTGTTTTCATAACATAAGGATCCCAGGGGTTTAGTAATAAGAGTTTTGAGTTTTCAGACTGGACTGATGCTCTAATGCTGTCAAGCTCTGCATGAATCTGCTACAATAGCTGGGGCTTCTGTGATGGGAGACAAGCGAGTGCCATGTGCTCTTTTGGTTTTACACGTGTACGTTTTATCCAGCTATCAGCTGTGTCCCCCCTGTAATTAGCAGACATCTTTGAATCCACCACACGTTCACATAAAGCCACCACTTCAGGCTAGAAGGAGAGTGCAGGACTCAGAAGTGGTCTCATTTCTCCATTAAAACGAAGCTAACAAGGTCCGCTGGGAGGACGATGCACCGCAATTGGTGTCAGTTTATAACGGTTAAGGAGCGCTGATAATACTCTCCTGGTTCTGCCTCAGCGGTGCCTCTTGTTGTCTGGTCTCCTCAGATTTACAGGAAGTTCTGGACTCCATCGTCCCCAGGGCCTCTCCCACTGTTTAAGAAAATGGCTTCTAATGGACTCAGTGTCCTCAGATCTTTAGCGCTAAACTCCATCCGCTAACATATTCTCTTTGAAGGTACAACAGCAAGTCTTAAATTCATACATATTTTCCACTGTTATGACTTCCATCATATTGTCTTAATTGGGTTTGTAACTAGAACATGTTTGGTGGAACAGAGCAATTGTATAGAGTGTGTCATTTTGCATGCAGTTGATAGTGACATACTGTGTAAATATTGTACTATAATTCTTCAAAGAAGTAGCACAGCACTCATAGATCTCTCTCACTTTCTCTCTCTCTCCACTTATTTTGCATTTCTGAATTTGCATAAATTGTGCTTACCTCAGAGTTTTGATTTAAGAGTGTTGCTCCAAGCCAGAGTCCTCTGGGCAAATGCACGCATGAACTTTGCATTTATCAGAACTTCCCGGAGCTCATTGCCAGGGAAATGGGTCAGTAGAGTTTAATTGAGTTCAGTAACTGTGGGGGGTACAAAGCAGTGGAACATCCGCGTGCACTCCACTAATGTACCTGAGCTCCTCTTCAGCATGCATGTTGATCTAGCTTAGATTCTACAGCAGGACATAACCCCTGTCATGTAAATAAGGATATCCACAAAAGATAATAAGTCCACACTGTGTCAGGTGTGTGAAGGTGCAAGCTGCCTACAATTAACATACAAGTACACTCTCTAAGTATTCTACTGGACTTACAACATGGATTGCCATTTAAGACCTATCCATCAGGTGTTTTCATCCACATCCCCTCACCACATCCTGTCTTTAGCCTACTTTGTGAGAATTAGAACCACAGTGGGTGTCAGGCCTCACAACCTTTGAGAATAGCCTAGCTTAGCCTAGCATATTCAGCAAGTTGAGCTCAGCCTTGCTCACACATAGTGGTCTACCATTGCTAGATTATGGATCCCTGAGTCATTTTTATTGCACTGCAGCATTGTTTTTTTTTTTAAAGCTTCGGGGGGTGTTTTTATTTGATTTACATTGCCTTCGAGACCCATTGAACTCCAATTAAATATCAGTCAAATTTCCTATAACCATGACAGAGGGTTATTAAAAAAAGAAATCAGTTCTATTTAGGTTTGCATTGAAGAAATCTTTGTTTTGTCACGGTGAAGTTAATCGCCCGGTTGTAGAAATGGCAACAGATGACTGTGAGACCTTCTGTTCCCCTCTTGACTGCTGGGAAGTTGGATGGCAGCCTTACTAACCTGCTGATAGCAACAAACACATACAGAGAGAGTCTAATCACAGAAGCTATTCCTCCCAGCCCTGGGACCGCCATGTTCCCACACCAGCAATTCATTGTTATCTACAAATTTCCGCTGATTTAAGAAGACAGAAGAAACTCAGGTGCAGAAACTCCTTGAAGTCGGAGTGACAAACAATCCAGAATGGAGTTATGATTCAGTCCTCTGCAGCAATCAATACAAAGGCTGTCAAAGAGCATGGTGCAGCTGTCAGTCATTTGTCAAGGTAAAATCTCTCTCTTTCCTTCTATCTCACGAGGATCACTTCCACAGCTGCAGCAGGTTGTATTTTTTGTAGGGAATTTTATTTTGACTTACCTTGGCTTACACATATTCATTGTAGCACATCTAAAGTCGAGGTCAAACATTTCATTAAAACACCTTTCGAAGAACTGAAAAGAAGATAAAAGTACTGTAGCTAACCTTAGTTAGTGGATGATGATTAATGTCAATTTTCACATTTCACATTTAGTTATTTAGCAGACGCTCTTATCCAGAGCGACTTACAGTAAGTACAGGGACATTCCCCTGAGGCAAGTAGGGTGAAGTGCCTTGCCCAAGGACACAACGTCATTTGTTTGGCAGGGATCGAACCGGCAACCACTCTGATTACTAGCCCGATTCACTATCCGCTCAGCCACCTGACTGAATTTTAAAAGCTAACATAGGAACATGGTTGATGATATTGAATGTAAACTAAAAACGTATTGTGATTATATTTTTTCTACGTGGCTATTAGATTAAAACACTGTCTATGACTGTCAAATTCAAATACGAAATGTTACGTTCACGTAGATAGCCAAACGTTAGAGACATTTTGAAAATGCATTTATCTATCAAAGAAAAGATATATTCCTCATTCCTCTCCCGTCCAGCTCAGTCAAGGAGGGTGAATATACCACTGTCTCCATAGTTATACATAATGTCCTT